>NC_031472.1:2407593-2601863 GCF_000006565.2 Toxoplasma gondii ME49
ATCAGGAAGGGGCCTGATGCGAGAGGAAGGAAGCAGTCGCTGCGCTAGTTCGAGTGGCATTTGCCTCCAGCATTGCTCTTTGGTGATGCCGCCAAGGAAGTATTCCGGAATGAACCCCACTTGCTTTGTGTTGTACACCGTTCCATCGAAAACCCAAACTTCTGGTTCACCTGGAAGGAAGCCCATCTGTCGCAGTTCATGTAGACCGAACTTCAACACAGAATCGATTGCACATTCACCAAAAGGGTTCATCAAGCAAATATCTTCAAATGTCATGTAACCTCGGTCGTCCATACCCGTAGAGCTGTGCGACCCGCGAGGGTGTCTGCTGTTGTTGCTCAGTGTACCACTATTGAGCGCATCGTCGCTTGCGTGTCCGGCAGAGCGGTTACTTTCTTGCACGGCCTTCTCTGTCTCTTGCTTTCCTTCTGACTGTGAAAAAATGTTATCATTTTGGTCTCCAAACGTTCGAGGGATCACAAGCTTGCGGCTTCCTACCGGGTCAACTTCACGACCTCGAATGATCGCGTCCAAATGCTGGATGGCTTCGAGGTACTTCCAAGTCAGAATATTTGACCCTTCGACTTTATGTTTAAGAATAACGACACTCTTCCGACCCAGCACATCTCCAAAATATGACGTGTGCAGTGTTCCATCATCTCTGGCCCTCGAGTAAGGAAGGGAGTACAATTTCTCCGCGCCATCGATCCAGACGGGTGTTGGGGGCAGGAGTCCAGACGCCATTGCCACGCAGAGAACGAGAGATGCAAGCATCACATGGTACGGGTAGCGGTAACAGATGCGAGCCCATTTTCCGAATCCCTCGCCGATAGCAGCAACAATTGACTCTTTCTGAACCAGAAGTTCCTGGCAGAAAGCGAGGTAGCGGCGGGTGAGCCGCTGCCACCACCTCAAACCCACCCCCTCCCTCCCCATGGTTCTTTCTTGCGTGCGCTTTGGCTCAAAGGCGCCTTCCTTCTATCACCAGAAAAGCAAACGAAGATAGAGGCCTCCTGCCAGAGAGAAGACGAAGGGAAACAGTTGCGGAATCGCAGAAGCAGGGGCATGTACTCGGGCAAACTAAGACATGAATCAACAGGATGAGACAGACAGAAGCAGAGGCGAGTCCATTTGTCCCCCGTTGCGCCACATGATGAGTACGAATGGTAGCCTAAATGACACTTTATGTCATAGAACAGGGAGAGCTTGCATCATGATTTTGTCGATAAAACGTGGTAGCCTTTTGTTTCCCTAATATACGTTACCTCCGCGCGTTACCTAATGCCGTCCCTTACGGTACTTGGCGGGAAGGCTGGATGCTACCGTGCAAGACCAGACTGGAAGACGTGGATTGTGGTTGACTCTAAGCCTATAACGCCCAGAGACGGGAACAGCGCTTATGTAAGGGTATGTCAGCATACAGCATATGCCTGTATAGAGCGGTACAAAATTGGTAAAACCTGTCCGCGCACATCTAACCAGATCAGACTCTAAATGCGACAAAACAAATCAGCTGGATGAAGACGACGCGTTGGGAGAAGGTAGTCACATGATCCAGAAAGGGGAGCTACCTTCTTGCTGCTTGTCGAAAACAGAGGTAAAGATGCTGCACACTGTCCCACTCCAGCATCTAGTATATGTCCTTCCACCACCGAAGTATCGGTCCAACGACAGAAGACAGATACTCTGCACTCTATATTACGGAAACAGAAAGCCCCGAAAACTGGTGACAGATCCTTGTTCCGCGTCCTGGGTACTCACATCTGCCGAAAGGGGGTCTTTTCCCTTTAGCTGCGATTGAAAGCTGGTTAACAGGACGAGGAATCCGGCGCGTCGAATTCTCGAGGTGTGAATAGCATTATACTGTCGATAATGTGAAAAACTGATCCTTGACCACCAAGAGAAAATCAACAAAAGGACGGTTGAGGAGCTTCAGCACCTTCACAACTAATCGAAAGCACTTCATGGTCCATGGATCTGCCGAGCGGGGGAGTGCTACTAGAGCAGATCCACTCGCGACCTTTATGAGTGCAGGTGCTATTCTTTGGTACAAATGGAGACGCTTGGCAGAGACGTTAGTGGGCGTCAGCGCAAAGGCATTTTTTAACTACGATGCAGAGAGGGATCTTTAGACCTGGTCGAAAGGAGAAACGTGATATCAACTGGTTGATGTTTCCACGAATGATCACCTTCACGGTGTTCAGGTGAGGACATGCAAGACTCAGTTAAGAGGGAAAACTCCGTACCCAGGGACGAATTTCCAAATCGAGGACAACGTGTCCTTTCTCCAGTCCCTCGCAAATTCGCGGAAAAAAGTCGACGGAGAGATGTTGATTTCAGCGGAAAACGGAACCAAAAAAGATAGCCTTTCGCGTTCCGAACCATACATACGCAGCAAGGTACTGGGCCAGGTTGTTGCCTCAACCTTACAAATGATCGCCGACAGAATTTTGTTTCCCCGGACAAACTGTAGACAAGTAACTGCCCCGAGAAGCAGCTGACGCCTGATACAGTCAGGTGTCAGCGAGGCTCAAGAGGAAAAAGAAAAAACTCGCATTTTGCGACAAAAATTACTCGGAAAAAGTCTACAAGCGAAGAGTTCCATCTAATAGACCTTTCTACTCGAATTCATGCTGGCAGGTCTCGGGTGGTTATCCTGAATCCTTCTACAAAGCACACACACGCTCAGCGTCAGCACTATTGCTTCTCTTTGAGGAATAAAAACCTTTTGTATCGTCCCCCAAAAGAAAAGGATCGAAGGGTAGAACAGGACTGTCTAGAAGGTTCCTTTTCTACCTTACATTACTTGAGATTAGCGTGGACGCTCTGGACGTGCCGTCGAGTTGCCATCAGCCCAAGCGTGGACCGAAAACAGGTATCGGGTATCAGAGCGTGTGCCTCCTCCCTTTTTGTACACCTCACTGCATGTTCAAAAACTATCGTCTGATCAGGTGAGCTGCACGGTGTCAATATCACCGCAGTGCCGACTTTTGCGGAGGCGATTGACGGCCGGAGGGGCACATACATGCCACTTGTTTTTTCGCACGGTTCGCTGAACAGAACCTTTCTGGACAACTGAATGCGGGTCACACGGCATTGAAAATCGCTTGAAAACGGCCCTCGCTGGGAACTCGATCCTGGTTTCTTTTGAGAGGGACAGGATTGAGATGCAGAGATATGCACGAGCGGCAACACAAACAATGGTACCATTGCTAACAGTAGAAGTGATAGAAGGGCCACAGAGGATCAATTTCTCGCACTTCTTCTTTTCACTCAACAGTCTCGCGTACGTAAACCGTAATCACAGCTATTGGCTTCCTAATGTTAACAAGACGATGCCGTGTTTCCGTTTCCGTTCTCATCACCTGACCGTGCTCCTCGCGGATGCTATAGATCCTCAAGAGAAGAAAAACCGTTGGCGGCATTTTGCTTGAGCTCAGAGCAACTGTCATTTCAGCCTAACGGGGCGTTGATTTATCACCGTAGTGTAGTGGAAGGCTAGTGATAAAAAACTCTAGATGTCGGTCGCAAGACAGGTGGCGGGATGGAAAGAGTCTCTCCGCTTCTCATTTTCGTGATGCTCAATCACGCGATTACCAGTGATACACATCGGCAGCAGCAGCTGCATCATAGGAACTTCGATACGGTTGGTGCTATGGTGCCGGACATTAGTCACGTGCATGTAGTGTGTTGGCATTTCGCTCTGAGCCTTCGCTAGTTAGCACCATTAGCAGCTTGAAGCGTGTAACAGCTTTACCGCACAAAGATCGTGTACTTGATGGTTTTTGACATTGTGGTGTTCCGCTCTGTCCAAGGTGACTCAAAAAGTTGAGCGCCCACCGGAGCACTCTCATCAGCGGTATCGTGCTCACCAACAGTGCCACGGACACTGTTCGACATTTAGGCGGTCTACTCTTCCGCTCGAGAAACCGTTCCACACAGTAACATCGGGACCGCGCATCTAGTTGTGCACACCAGCATGTCTGTCGACTTCCCTACCCAAATACCGTCGACGAACCCCCGTCGTAACGTAGGCATTGCGCTGTGCTTCCACCCACCCAGCATCACCCTGACAAGTGCTTTTCGTAGATACACTTTAACTGCAGACGTAGTAAGTCAAAACGGGCATGTAGCTGCAAACATCATTTGCTCCCAACGTGCATACAGTTCGTGATATACACTCACCACCTACTATGTCCGCATAAAGGCAATTTGTTGACTTTTCTGTATGATACGCAATACGTTTCCACCACGGATATCCACGTGTAGTGGCGCAAGCCTCGCTTTGTACGTCTTTTTTCTTTAGGCCACAGTCGTCCCATCTTCACCACTCTCTCTCGTCGTCAAAGTTCATCTCAAGGGAGGTAGACATACATCGTCCTGCGTGAAAAAGACATACGCCGACAAACGACGCAGGATTAACTTCGTCTCTCCTACGTGACCGACAAATCAAGTGTCCGGTCACTGTCCTGCTGCTTTCGGATGCATTGTGCAGGTTTCATCGAGAAGACGGCTTGCCATGACGATAGTTCCTTCCGCAATCTTGCGTTTCCAAAGATAAGTGTTTGTAGCAGCACGCATCTGTAATCACAGTTTTACGATACATCAAGCTTGGTGCTAATGTCTTCCATTTGACGATGAGAAGTTTGTCTTCCATGACCTACATGGTCATTCGTTTCTTGCCGTTACGCATTTAGAGATATTTGCTCAGCGCTCGTAACCTTTTTGCTTCTTCTGCATTCGTCTTTTGATGCAAATAGTTGTTTCTGACTCAGGATCTGTATGTACGCCGTCCACTTACGGATCGCGTTCGTCCCTTGCAATGAATTCGCGTTCCACGAGGCTCTCCAGTCTCTTCTTGAAGACTGCCATCGGGACTGAAACGCCAGTCGTGTCGCTCTGACCGTTCTCTTCGAGTCTCATCTTCGGCTCGTTTGACGAATTCTCCATCTCCACAGTGGAAACGCTCCCCTTCACCACCACTCCGTGAATCTGCGACACCTTCTGCTCACAGCCGTCTTCGTTGCCAGTGTAGGGCTTCTGCGCTGCCTCAGCAGTGCCTGGACAAGCGCCGTGACCTCCCCCCTCTCCGTTTTCACACCCGGTTCTGTCTTGTTCCTCCCAGCGCGCTGGCTTCTTTGTTTCGCTCTCCTCGTTGACCGGCCCGCTATCCAAGGTGGCGTCGCTTGAGGGCTGTCTTGGCAAGCGCGTCTGCCCTGGATCCAGTTCCAGTTGGTCGTTCTTTGTTTCTTTTCCCGCGAACTCTGGAATCTGTGTCCGCGCAGTCCTCATCCTTTTTGTAGATCGAGGGAGGCTGAGCACTCCATGACAGGTGCTTCCTGTCCCTTCACTCATACGATCCGGAGGCGGAACTTCAGCACGGTTCACGACTGTGGTCTCCAGAGCTTCTCTCGTCGTTGTTGCCTCGGTTTCATCGTGGCTGACTTCCTCGCGAGAGGTCAGTGACTTCTTCAACCGGTTCACTACCTCCTGCTCACGACGGCTTGCAATTGAGTGTTTCGAGCGGACACACAGTTGAACTCTTTCAAAAAGGTCCGAGTGACTTAAGCGTCTATGCCTCTTTAGTATTCTCACAATCGTGGCCTCCAGGAAAGCAGGCGAGTCCAGAGAGAGGGACAGTGACGAGCATGCACAAGGGAAGCGCGCGTTCTGGCTTGACATGCGGGCAAACTCAGGGCGAGAGAAGGCGACACCAGACAGAGAAGAGGTTGCCGGGACAGAGACGGAGGAGGCAGGGGAAACGTCCGGAGGGAGAACCGACGAATACGCCGCAAACAGCGGGTGGCTGGACAGAAGGCCGCGAGCGTCGCTACTGGTTTTGTGGCCATCAGCATCTCGAGTTAGAAGAGTCAAGGCGGCATCCTGCGGGAGTAGAGACACCGGCAGAAATGGTCCGCGAAGAAAGAGGTGATCGACGTCGACGAGGAGAAACAGAAACCGGAAAAATCCAGAAATCCAGGAGACAGACAACTGCAGGTGATGACATCAAGATCCTCTTGGTGTGAGCAATGTGTCAGGAAGGACTGTATTGTTTGACTCGCTCTCTATAAATCTCTTGTAAGGCGTTTCAGCATTTGTGACGGGCCGTCGTTCTGGCTTTCCTTATGTTCCGGGTTTCACTCTCATGCGTACCTCGATTGGGTGTATGTCCACGACTTCGCAGTTTCCTCTAGGTATGGCGAAGAATCCCTCATTCAGAGAGAACTGCGTCTCCGCATTTTCGCGCATTTGTCGCCAAAGTTGAAGAAAAGACACAGAGGGCGAGGCAACCCTGCATTCCTCTGTGATAGTCTTCATCGCCTTCTTCTCCTGGGGTCTCTGCTCTGCCTCGCAGCTCAGTCGCTGGCCATTGCCTTGCATCTCTTTTTCTTCATCGATTTCCCCCTTGTCTCTTCCTCCCCCGGTCGAGACAAAACGGGAGAGATCTTGGTTCTC
The DNA here is from genome assembly GCF_000006565.2 of Toxoplasma gondii ME49. Classification (NCBI taxonomy): domain Eukaryota; phylum Apicomplexa; class Conoidasida; order Eucoccidiorida; family Sarcocystidae; genus Toxoplasma; species Toxoplasma gondii. The sequence continues at coordinate 2,414,050 of NC_031472.1, forward strand.
CTCTGCGCTGGAAAAGCAATGTCCTTTTCCCGCAACATCCAGCGCTTTGACGTCGGTCGCTAAAAGGAGGAGAAGCTGCTGAGGCGGGGCGAGTAGAGAGACAAGAACTTTCTTCACTTCCCATTCTGCGAGGCCTGTGTGCGTGGAAATTTCCTGCATAGACAGCGTCGTCCGCCTGCGACACATGCACAAAAGGCATGATAAAGACAAAAACAGACAGCGTAGAGAAGGCGATGGGCAATCAAACTCTCGATGGTGTACGTGCCTCGCTCATATGCAATCCGTTTTAACTGACCTTCCGTTCGCATTTGCGTGCACGTCTAGCTAGTGCACACGCACATATGTACATGTATATGTATAGATGCACATATATATATATATATACATATATACAAATACATGTATATATAGATATGTATGTAGGTGTACGTGTTTGAGTATAAACTGCTCACCACATGCGTTTGTGCTAGTATATGGCATATATGCGCGGAAAGGCAGTTGAATGTATACATGCAGCGTACGTGTTGAACAGAAGAAGAATACATCCAATGACAGCAGGGACGTTCAGAAGCGTAGAAGAAGAAGCAACGTTCTGCGCGTTTGGCGTTCTTTTGGGGTTCTTTGTCGCGTTGGTATCATAGCAGTAGAGCTGCATGCGACTGAGGCGAATGTGCCATGTGAGGCGTCGCTCGGCGAAACGGGCCTTGTAGAACTCCGTGAATTTCTGGGAAAATCAGAGACACTTGCAGCATAACAATGACAGAAACGAGGTGAGCAAGAGGGAAGGACGGCCAGCGATAAGACGATGCCCCAAGCGACGGCACAAGAAGAAAGCGAAACCCCTGCCTAGGAAACGTCCAAAAGCGGAGATGCTGAGCAAACCAATGGGGTGAGGCTTCTGTGGCACGGGGACACAGGGAAGAACGAGTAGAGAAAGAAGACGGAGACGAACGAAGCTTGCCGATACGTTTAAACTCAAGCGTCACTCTAACTGCTTTGAGAAGAAACATTTCTAAAAAAAAAATTGAAAAGGAAATTCGTGCACCAGCAGGATTGCCCCAGAGTTCAACACTGTATGGAGAAACGAATGATTGCTTGTGGCTTCGGTGTCGTCGAGTCGTCACACATGCGGGGGAACTCGAAGAGCAATGACTACGAATCAGACAACACAAGAAGACAGAATTTGCTAAACGCTGAAACACGGACTCACATGAAGCCGCTTTCCTTTTCTACGACTCTTCATCTTCGAAGTAAAGTGTGTATCGCCAGTGAAGCTGGTGTTGTGTCCCTCTCGCTCTTCGGTTCTCACTCGTTTTTGCTGTGTCCCTCTTCCCCACCAGGCTGACCTCTTGATTCTCTCGTCTTACCTTTAAAGGGATCCCGAGGTATCGCGGCAGCCAAAGGTCGCCGACCCTCATCACAGACAGGACCTGATAGTCTCTTGTTTTCTCAGGTTTCTTCGCATCGTCGTTTTTCTTCGCCTCGACGCCGGGGTCAAGCAGCCCGGTTCCACCCGGCTCTGTCTGTCCTATAGCAATCAGCTGCTCCTGGAAGTCTCTCAGAGGCCTGCATGCATGGGCAACAGTCGCTGCTCTAGGAGAAGCTCCGCGTCGCGCTGGAGTTGGAGAAGAGCTCGACAGAGTTGAAGTCGAGCCAGAAGAAGAGGGGACAGAGGCAGAGCGGCCTGACTCGTCGACAAAGGAAGAAGACGGCAGATAAAGGTCGCTGGCAGGCAGCGCATGCGCCCACGCGTGCTGCGTAAGAATCAGAGGGTGAAACAAAACGTTTGAGGAAGGGAGCGGCACCGAAGAATTAAACGAGGTGACAGTAGAGGCCGACGCCAGGAGTTGGGTGTTCCTGCCAGGCCTAGGATTCAAAGGAGCCATGCTGTTTCTTGGCAAGTTTCCTCGCTCCCCTGCCTCGGTGTGCATTGCTACGCACTGGGATTTGCCTCGTTCCTCAGCAGTGCATGTGGTTTCTTCTTGCTGCACGGCGTGGAGCTTCGGCTTCCACGAGGTTTGTGTGTTTCTTCTGTCCTCCTTTTCGCGTCTTTCCTCTCGGTCGCGCTGACCCTGTTCAAATGCTTCCTTCACACGCACCGCAACGGCCAGGTCTTCAAACATCTGCCTCAACTTCCAGCTTTCCTGTTGCCTGCTGAAGTCTCCGACTGCCGCTTCCAAGACGGCTTGGGCGACTCGTTGTTCCGTCTTCAGTCTCGCTTTCTCCCGCTGCTCCAGGCTTCTGCTGCCTGGGCTCCTCGTGTCTACCCGGCCGTTCGATCGTCTCTCCTCGCCTCGCAAATGCACCTCGCTGTTAAGACAACAGACAGCCTCCTTCGCCTCCACTTCTTCCGGAGTCCTTGCCTCCAACTGGGAGGACGCGCCCTCACCTGTGTTGCCTTGTTCGTTAATCTCTTTGTAGGTTCTGCGTACTTTGCATGGTTCGACGTCTTCTCCGCGTCTGCCAAAATGACGAGAGGAACGCACAAAGGTGTACGCGTTGCTCGTCGAAGGCACAAGGCGCCTTTTCAGACACTCAGGATCTCCATTGAGTCGTTCTGTCTCCCTTGCTTCCAGCTGCTTGTCTCTCTCCCCGTGATCCTTGAGAGTTGTTTTCGCCTCTCCTTCCTCTGCACCTGCTCTTGCTGAGTCTTCTCCCGTCCCTGGATGAACAATAGTTGCACAACTATTTCTCGACTTTGCATGGGCACGAGGGAGTTCCATTCTTTTTGGGCGTCTTGAAGGTCCGTTGTCGAGTTCCAAACAGCTGGTAACATGCTCGTCTCGACCCTCTCTTTCATTGAAGCCCTCCCCTTTCTCTCGGAGCGCCTCCTTCTCCTCCACGTGCTCCTTTCTTAGCTGCTCGCGAGAATCGCCTGGCTCCGATGGCCCACCAAAGGTCGGCGGCGAGAGGAGAGAAGTACCGCGGGAGAAACGCGGGGAAACGGACGAGGAGACAAGAGAAGAAAAGTCGTCTCGGCGACATGACGGCACATCTGGAACGCGTAAAGCGTTGCTGAGAAGGCGGCGCGCGAGGCGGAGGCGAAACAGACTGCAAAATGTCTCCCGATCCTGCAAATGCTGCACTACCTGGCATAGACTGGCCTGAAGAAAATCCAGGAGGAGTGAAGGACGAAGAGTGGCGAGAGTGACAACACGGGGATCTTGTACGATGCTACACTTTCGAATGTCTCTTGTTGTTCTCGTGATCCCAAATCCAAGCTCCACAAATCGACTTTCGTAAACATGTGCGTCTAATCAAAACACGCGACAAATATGCATGTTTACGCATCTATCTAAATAGGTATGAATGCCTACATAAAGGTGCATGCATGCATGATTATATATGAATATATATATATATATATATAAGAAAAAAAGCATGACTTCGGCTGAATTCACAGTGTTTATATCCACCACTATCTATGGGATAACGCAGGTCCTTTTGTCCTGCAACTGGATGTTTACAGGTTTGCATCTTTCAACGCATGCAATGCCTTCCACACTTGAGACTGTCGGATTGAGTTGCCTCACCAGCCAGTGTCCTTGGGATGTGCCAAGACGGCCTGTGTTCCCGGTGATACAGTCGCGTTTTTTCGCTTCCCTTTCGACTCTTGATATGCGACCGGTACCGTCTCGTGCTCGCTGTGAATCGGCAGTCAGCGCATGCACATTAGAAGCACGCGGGGTTTCTCTGAGTGTCTGGTCAATATAATCTACGACAGCGGCACTGAGGAGAAGCGACGGAGGGGGAGTGGACGAGGCTGTTGAGAGCGGAAAGAGCGCAGGAAGAAGGAGAAAGAAGGAGGACAACGAAGCAGATGGGGCTTGAAGAACAAGAGACAGAGGGAGGTTTTCCTTGGCTTTGAGGAGGCTGGCGTGCAAATCAGACGCCGTCGACTCCGAGACTCGAGAAGACGAGGAAGTCGAAAAAGATGATGATGAGGGCGTTAGTGGGGGGGTTTGCGAAGAAGCAGGGGCGCAAGATCGAGCGTCAGAGAAAGAAGGAAGAGAGGGAAGAACAGCAGAACTCGAGGAGGATGAAGAAAGAGAAGCTGTGAATTGAGGGTCCGAGGGAGTAACCGGCGGTCCCTGATACGTCGAGAGAATCGAGGCAAAATTCGATCCATTTAGCACCGTTTGAAAGGCCTGCGAAGAGTTGAACGCATCATTTCAAACACCACTGAAACTCATTTTCCCTTGCAGTTCGTGCTCAGCCTTGTGGCATCTTTCATTTTCTTCCACGCCTTGAACGTCCTTTCAGAAGCAGCGCGTCGCTTCTTACTCCGGGAGCGATTTCTCCGTTGATAGTGGTCCTCGTTCACTTTTGGCTTTGTGCGTGGTGATATACTTCCACATCTGCCTTTGATCGTCTTTCCCTCCATTTCCTCTCTCCGAAAGACGTCTTCTTTCCTCTCTTTTCTCGCGGCATTTTCGCCGCTGACTTCTTTCTGCATAGCCTCCCGAGTCTACGCTACACAGAAATCGGTATTCCAGGCTTACAGTGTCAAGTGTAGTGACAGTTGCAGAACGAGAACGGAGCCACAAGGCATGCAACCCCAGGGAACAGATGAGGCTGTAGTCGCTCACTTGTGCCGCAAAACGTGATTCAGTTGTTGCTGCAAAGTACCTTTTTAAGGAGTATCTGCTCCGAGTTGAACTATACATTCACTTGTTCAATAGATTTGTCAAATGGGAGTTCCACCTAGTTTCCTTTGACAACAGAACTTCCGTGAGGCTTGACACTGACTAAGGGCGGTCGCGTGAAACGTCCAGACCTTCGCACGAAGAATAGACGACACGGCTTCTGGGCCTCTCAGATTATCCCAGCGACAAGAACGATTAACGAAAGTCAACGCTGAGCTGCGACGCTAGCTAGCGTCTCGACAACACCTCCTGCATCACGAGAGGTCTGAGCGACATGAGAGAAAAATGATCTGAAGTAAAGGAAAGAAATCAACATCTTTTTGCTCACATCGTCTCGCGCCTGGCGTAGAGCCGGATGGTCTCCGAAATGTCGCGTGAGTTCCTTTTCTGTCTTGGCCCTTTCTTCGACTAGAAACGACAGCCGTGCCACCAAGAAGGAGAGAGGTGGAGAGGCGCGGGCAACCGAGACTGGCCTCGCTAGAGCAGAGGCACCCGAGCACGAGAGCGAAGGAGACGATGCCGAGGCACATGATGCTGAAGGAATCGAGTTGGAAGAAGATGAAGAATTTGAGGAATCGTGGGGAGGATCCGTAGAGCAGTGAGTGGGATGAGTCATAGACAAAGCAGAAGAGAAACGAGAAATCCAGTAAAGACGGCACTCGGCGACGAATCGTGTGAAAGCGTCTTCCGGCCAGCGTCTCAGAACGGTGAAGAGTAAACGAAGTGCTGAAAGAAACAGAGAAAAGAATATGAGACCCCATCAAAACAGTTAGAGAGACAACACAGACTGAATACACGAACATAACAAACAGAACGCTTCTAAATATGCAGATGCCAGTGCGGGATGAACGTTGCACGCCCACGCACTCAGGGTCTCAGACAGCGTAGATGCATATACCTATGTATGAGCATACATTTAAATGAACGCATGTGGATGTGTTGTCGTTGACGAGATTCCTGTGACGGGTCCGCGTTTGGGGGTGAGGAAACGACGAAGAATGTGGAGTTCTCTCATTTCAGCATTAGATGTGGCAATTGTGGACATTCAACGGGGTCTTTCTCCAGGGCGTTCTGAACTTAATCGTTCACCAGCTTCGCTTCAAAAACTGTTTTATTCGACATCAAATGCGACAAACTAGAGGGAGTGCATGCGGTGTACTAACAGCAAAGTGCCGAACGATATGTTCAACGGGGTGAAAATTCGACGCAAGAAGCGAAATCAACAGCGACACCAAATTCTTTGAAGGGTCCTCATGTAAGACGCAGCGGAAAGAATATTGAACGCACATGTGTCTGTACATAGTCACTGCCCTCCACCTCTCTATGTCTCTGCTTTTACCTATCTATGCATATAGGCAGATGTAACTGTCTATGTAAACGCAGATATATATATATATATATATATATATATAGCTGGTACCGGTACCCTTTTCGATAATGTCTTCCAATGGGTGTGTTTGTTTTTCTGTGAGATAGATCAAAGGCGAGCTGACGCATGGTCCACGGTCCACAAAAATGAGACTCTTTCATCTGTCGTTTACTTTCCCAGTCTCCTGAAGACAAGAGGGCACCGAGTCCCGGCGGCAGGTTCAGCACTTGGTGGATGGGGAAGCGCAGAAGTGCAGCCGCCACTGCCGTTTGCAGATTTTCGCCTGCAGGAGAAACGAAGACTTTCGTGCGTTTCTTTCCAGGCACTGCAACGAAGACCATGTAAATACGCAACGGATTTGCGAGATGACAGTACGCTTGTCGAAGACCTGTGCCCTCTTTGATGTCGACAAGAGAGGACTGCGGGCGGCGACAGAGACGACCAGACCTCTAAGAGGGTCCCCCACCGACTTCGTCGAAACTCTGACATCCGAAAACGAGACATGAAGGGCGTCGTTAGATGCGTGTTCTACGCCTGTTCTCTTGAGAGACTGGACTAAATGAAAGTCGAACACAGAGAAAGGGAATTCGACACAATCAGCAGAGCCGGGACTTGCGGACATTGCCAGCGACGGCTGGAGATGGAGACGGAAGGAGAGAGAAGGCGGATGGCAGAAACGGGACGTGAGAGGACAAGAAACAAGCGGAGGCGGACAAATCGAAGGCAACCGTGAAGTAACACGCTTGCCTCGCAAACTCGTTCGGTCTGGTTCCAAGTTCGCAGGAGAGCGAAATGGATTTAAAAGGATCTGGAGAAGCCTTTCCGGGTCCATGCACGTGACGACAAGACGCTCGGCCTTTCGGCCGCTCCGTTAAAAAGATCGAAAAAGCACCCGTATCGGAATAAACAGCTCCAACAGAGAGAACGAAGAAAAGTCAACACTTACGAGCTTGCGGATCGAAGCACTGCTGGTCGATCTCCGACTCTGCTTGCAGAAAGTGGAGGGCCAACTGTACGTACACCGGAAGTGGCAGGTTTTGGGTTTGAAGTAGACTCGCTGCAATCGACAGATAAAGCTTTCCTGCCTTCCGCATGAGCCACCTGGAGTGGGGAAAGCCAGACACGCAACATCAGGGAAGAGCATCTTTCATTGTGCTTCTTCAGCGGCACCACTGGGAGAAATAGGGCCAACACGCGACAGCGGATCCGGACAAGAAAGGCAATGGGGGAACGCAAGCAAGCATCGATCACCTGCAGTCGATTCGAGGACGCAGAGCGCTGAAAGTGCGAGAGACGAGACGCGAGCAGCTGCGAAAGCCGCTGTCCGAGGAAAGGAAGCCATCTCTTTTGAGTGTGCAGAAAGGCCTCTAAGGCAGGCGCCTTCTTCTCTCTTACCAGTTGAATTTTTCTGCCCCTTTGATGCTGCCACCCCAAACGCTCTTTGTCACTCCTCCGCCGACCCACTGCGGAGCGCCCCAGGGCAGGCCTCTTCTTTGTTTTCCTGTCTGTGTTCTTGGCCCTTTCTGGTCTTCTTCCAGATGACCGGGATCCGCCGTCAAGCTGGTGTCTCCGATGTCATTTTGGGCCAAGTTCTGCACCACTCGAACAGAAGCAGCTGAACTCTTTGTTCCGATGTCGCCGAGCTTCGCTTCAATCTTTTGCTTTGCTGCCTCTTTGAGAGAGTCTTTACTTTCTCCTTGGCTTTTCAGTGCATCGTCGAGCATCTGTTGAGCCTCCCTGCGAACGCAAGAGGTGGTATCCCTGCCGTCCCCTTCGTGCTTCTTCTTCTCGTCTCGTCGCTTATCGCTTGCCTCCGTTGCACGCTGTCGCGCTTTCCTTCGTCTCTCTCGCTCTTCTTCCTCTCGGCGCTGGTCTCTCTCCCAAGCAGGCAGCGAAAGAAGACGAACAGGCACGGTGTAGTCAGACACGCGCTTGAGCAGAACGAGAGCCTCCCGGAGAATGAGAGGATGGAGACCTAACGACGACGGGGCAGCGAGACCAGAGGAAGGCGCCGAGGCAGGAAGAGGGCCGCTGTTGCGCGTGACGGACGTTTTCTGTGGAGATGAAGAAGACACTCCAGGCTTGCAGCGGGGCTTCCCGGATGTGTGGGAGAGACACGAACTCGATTCGAGAGAGGTCGAAGGCGACTGGGAGGAGACGAATGTTGAGGAAGGATGACACGTACCAGGCAAAGGGGAGGAACCATTGCGACCGAGACGAGGAGGAGAAGAAGCTGAGCACGATAAAGGGGAAGAAGAAAAGGAAGACGCCGAGACGGAAGACAGAAGAGAGGGCGACGGGGAGACTGGGAGTATTCGCCGGACGACCTCTTTCACTGCACCAACACGTTTGTCCTTCAAGCAGAAGTTCACTGAGGCACTCAGGGCGAGCAGGCAGTCTGGGGAAAGCTGAAGCGAGCAGCACAGACGCAACTCCAGAAAGTCGCAAAAAACATGCATGGGCGCGCATGTCTGATTCAATTGACCCGTGATTCTTTGTTGGTCTCAGACAAAGAGTTACCGGCCGCTTGCTACGCAAGTGGTCTGGCATCGTTGGCGAGAGGAAGTCTCGGTACACCCCACCAGGACTCTTCGTATTTGCAGAAGCAACACACGCAACACAAACGCGGGAGAACACAGACCCGTAAGGTCGAGAGAGAGTTTCGTCAGAAGAAGAGAACCAAAGCGCTCCAACAGAAGGGGGAAGAGCAAAAGATGGAAGCACCGAATGGAAGACTGCCGACAGAAAACGAGGAGCTTCACATGGGAGGGTGACAGCCAAGAGCAAGGTGGACGCTCCACACAAAACTTAGGAACGAGAACACGAGCGAGACCGGGAGACAAAAGGAAGACGAGAAAAACAAACTCGATAAGATAGGCGAGTCTGCAGAGACCTGAGGTAAGAGCGCGACCAAACTACCTTCCACGTGACATATCAAGAGAAAGACAAAAACAAACATTCGAAATTCAGGAGGGACCCCGTGCTCCTTGACACGGGAACGGCCCAAACTCACCAGCGATCGAAAGATACGCAGAGCTGCACTGTCGAGAGGAAACGCCGCATCTTGCATTGCAGCTGCAGAAGCTGCCACTGCGCTCTGAGAAATCCTGTTTGCCTCTGTCTCCTTTCTTCCCTTTGTCTCCTCCAAGGTGCGTTCGTCGCCCTGCGGCTGGTCTCCAGTGTCGGGCTCTGGTTTTTCTCTGTTCCCTGCCTTCTCTCGCGTCTCCTGTTTCTTCGAATCGGTTTTTATTCGGGGAACAGAGCAAGGACAAAGCGAGCGGAGATTCTGACACACTAAGGCAGCAACAGCGGAAGGCGACAGCGTCGCAAGTCTTGAGTCATACACTTCATCATCTCTGCCTCTTTTCTTCAGACATGAGGCATGCAGAGGTCTTTTCTGTCGGAATCCGTCCTCCTTCCTTCCCCGTTTCGAGCTCCTGTCAGTGGGCTGTTCCCTCTCAATTTTGGCTGCGTCTTCCGTTGTCTCCTCTGTCGCGAACAGCTCCTGCTCCTCGTCTGTGGGAAGGACTGTGTTTTCCTTGCTCGCCTCCGTCCCTGGAGATGTTTCTGCAGACGAGGGGGGTCGGGAGGAAGCGGCAGAAGAAGCAGCTGAGGACGGCAAATGAGTAGCGGACCCCCAGCGCATTTTCAGCTGCATGCCGTCGCGCCGATGTGGCTGGAGCACCGCTTCTGCAGCTGAAAGCGTTTCAGAAGATTCGCGTAACGTATGAGGCTTCCACAGGTGTCGGGAAGGAGAGTGAAAAAGGTGGGGAGAAGCGGCTCTCAGGAACGCCGCAGTCGCGTCATGAATTGGAGCAAAGATTTTCCGCAGTGCATGCGCAAAATGAAGATATTCGCGCCACACACTCACGAGTCTGACAACGAACTCAACAGGGGCGGGAGCGGACAAGAGACACGTAGGAGAGACAGGAGGAGAAGAAGAATCAGCAGGCGAAAGCGGGGCATGGTTGGTGCCTGCAGATGCAGAGCTAAAAATGGGTATGCTGCTGTTTTCCTCAGAGAGAGTTTCGCTGTGCAGCGCAGCCGCGCGCTCCCGATCAACATGCTCGTCTCTCCTCTGTAGAGGCTTCAGACAGGAAGCAGAGGACGAGAGTGGGGGAGCGTCCGTAGCACAAAACGAGGGACAGGAAGTTGAGGAGGAAAACGCGCTAGAGGACACAGACGAAGAAGAGGAAGGCAAAGACGAAGAAGACGAAGAGGCAGGCGAAGAAGAGGAGGAAGAAGAGGGTGAAGGAGCAGAGGACGAAGACGGAGATGATGAGGGCAGAAGAAGACGCAGAAGGGAATTGAGGCGAGGCCGATGAATGAGTCGTTGATGGGCGAAGACGTAGAGAAGCGAGCAGAAGAGCCAGTAGGAGACGCGACACGACCGGGGGTCTGACACGGACATATGCCAGAATACTGAATAAATGCGAAACGCACACAAAAAGTAAAACGAAGCCTAGAACCTGAATTTTCATAGTGAAAAACTGCTGCACAGTACGCGAGAAACTTCAAGCACACGAATGAGACTCAATCAAATATCTATATACATGGATAGATATAGAGGGTGTTTACGTGGTCTGAAAGTGAGTGTTGAAAGACGTAGAAAGGAACTGCGTAGAAAGAGGATGACATCTTCAACATACATAGTCGGATTTCCTAGAGCACATCCTACAGGGGTTCCCTAAAGGAGAAGAGAGGGAATATCGGCTGCGTGCTCACTTAGGATGTCACGTTGTGAAGAACCTGGTTTTCGACTTTATCAAGCGATATCCATATCCGAGAGCGCCATGATACAATGGAAACACGCTACCAGAGCACGCGAAAGCTTAAGCGTCATTTCCTGCCTGAGCCAGTGTTCATGATTACTTGTATAGGCCTCGGTGAGGTGCTTAACAGGTACCCGAGGGGCATCGGGGAAGAGATTCGCTGCGTCTTCACCCACGAACTCAGTATCATTCTCTTTCCTGTCAGGAGCTGCTCGCTCAAATGGTCGTCTTTCTTTCTCAGGTTCTGTCCCTCCTGTGGCCGCGTATAGTTCCTCTTCCTCACCGCCTCGCCCATGCCTCCCCCCATGTCGCCTCAGCTGCCGCCGGCAGCACTCTTCACCCCAGACGCTCAGCGCAAGGTTGAGAGGCTGTAGAAACTTCAAAATGAGAGACTGAAGGAGATGTAGGTTCTCGTCTCCTCGGATGTGTCTTGAAGGCGGAAGGGCGGAGTTTGTCTCTCGGGCATTTCTTCGAGGTCCCTCAGAGCATCGCTTTCGCGCTGACTTTCCGCGCCTCTTTCCCTTCCCTCCTTCCAAGGTGAAGCGCGGATGGCTTTGCCTTTTTCTATCGTTGACTAGTTCTGCCGTCGAGTGTCCGACGGGTGCGGCTTCCCGCGTATCGACGTCACATTCGAAAGACTCCCGTCCACCATCCCGTTTTACTTCAGTGTGAGTGTACGACTCTGCGTTCTGCTCATGGGTCGCACATTCCGCATGCAAAGGCTGTCGCTTTTCGCCGAGAGGAAGGGTGGTCGATGCACAAGGCTCAGGAGAGAAGAACGACTTTGACAGACAGTGTTCCGGCAGAGGCGTGACTCCTGAGTTGGCTTTCGGACAGGTAGAAAGAGAAGAAGATGGAGAAGATTCGAATTCCCTTTGTTCCGACAAAGGCAGCGTCCTTTGCCTTTTCTTGAGAGGTGTCTCCTCTTCTGTCTTTCGGCGTTGGCGCCTTGCAGATCGTTGCTCCATCCCGTCCTCGTGCTCTGCTGACCGTTCTTCCTCCGACTCATTGTGGCCTTCCGCTGCTTTTCTTTCTTTTTGCAAATGCGACGAAGGGTAGCGCGGGCCCCTACGACATTCCCCGCGTCGCCATCGAGTTCGCATTTCCTCGGGATCTTCCTCGCTTTTCTCGGTGGTGCATGATGTCCAACATCCTCTCGTGGGTTCTCGTGCCAGGGCGCTCGAGGAGGAAGCAGGGACTGGTGATGGCTTTGGTGCATCTTGTGTCCTGAAGAGCTCTGCATTTCTTACACGTATATGGGTCATGTCGTCACCGCTGGCAGAGAAGAGTTTACGCGACGCCTCTTCCGCAACAACCTGGTCACGGTGTGGTAGAGAAGTTCTTTCCTGGACAGAGCGATCCGTGCTACTTGTTAGTCTCTTTTCTCTCGTGAAGGATACGGAACCGTCTGGCGAGTGAGGCCCTGAGCGACGCTGCATTGCTGGCTGCTCGGCTCCTCCGTTCATTGCGCTTGGCGGTGACGAAGAGTGAGAGTTGCGCTGACGGCCGAAAGAAAAACGAAAAGGATCGGATGGGATGGGTGGACGCGACGTAAAACAGAAGGGAGAAAGAAACGGGAGGAGCTCCGGAATTAGGTAAAGGATGCGAAAGGGCGGGAAGAGATCCACGGTGAGGGAGCACAATGGACAAAAGAAGCAATACTGCAACCGGACACAAATATGAATCGCCAAAGTACCGCCTTAGGGTGGGGTATATCCGTGAATCGCAGCTTTCCAACAATTATGTACTACTCAAGGAATGACCGCTTCTGATCGGTTGATACAGAATACCCGTCCTAACACATTTTAACAGAGATTAATATAGCATAAGATAGCTGCTTTGGTGCGGCGGAGTTGGAAGAACAACAGAAGCAGGCCAGGCAGTTTGACTATACGCAGTAGAACTTGAACAGAGGGACACAACTCAAATAGAATGTTTGCGCCGTCGTTGACCGAACGGGAACCAGGGTGCTAGGAAGATCCGAGTAGGATTCGAGACACATCAGAAAGCACGGTTACTGTGTCTGATTGCGCAAGCGCCTATCGTTGATTTCCGAACTCCAATCATGCCTTGACAAACCGACAAGGTTCAGTTGGTGCAGAGATTTCTGCGCATGCACGGTTGTCAATATGCATACATACACACATTTACGCACTCTGCAGCCTAGGGTTCTGTATCTAAATGTAGCCACAGAGAGAGTCGAGTGCATCCGAGGAATCCAAATTGTCATCTTTTGTTGAGCAGAGATCTAGCAAGGCCAAATAGGTGGTGGAAAACTTGCAGCCGTGCTTCATGTGCGGCCATGAAATTGTCTCATTCTTGATGTCAATCGAGAGAACGGAACACTGTCGCAGGGGCTAAACAATGCAGCGAACCAACAGATATAAATCATTGACTGTCGGGCAAGGCGAGCGCGACCGGAAAACCACCAAAAGGGAAACTCTTTATCAAGTACCTCACAAAGAGCAGAGACTCCTTCTTCCGGCTTAAGAAAAAAGTGCATTTGGCTCTCCAATAACCATTCTTAAACGACTTTTCTGGAACTCCGAGTGGGAAACGTGCAAGCATCATGACCGGTGGGAGATCATGCAATGGGAAAGGACCGAAAGTCGAACATATGCGGCCCTACAGAGCTTCTGCATACCATCAGTTTCAAATGAAACGTACCAGATAAACATGCTTGCATGAGAAAAACAGTTGCACTTTATGAAGAGCTCGTCAAGACGAAACAAACCAGACACAGCCACTTTCGTCAGAGAGTTTGTTTGGAGGGTCTATCATACGTAAATGCGTCAGATGTTGAGGAAAGAGTGTGACAGGCATGACAACTATTTATGCCCCTAGTGCACTAATACTGGAGAAACAACGCGGCGAAAACCAAAATATGATTCTTTGGGGCACAAACACCAATTCGTGTTCTAGGGCGAATCTGCAGGAAACCACACTTCAGACCTGCATTACGTTGTGTCACCAAGACGATTGTACTAGGCATTGCCCGGGTGCTTGCACATACACAACAGAATACGTGAACTTGTCGGATAAAGCGCGAAAGGAAAATGTTTTTTTATCAGGGTGAAGTATCCGTGTCCAACGATGTTTTTGTCAATGCCGGCGCTCGAGGTACTTGCCTGTTTTGCTGTGGGTTACTTTTTTTCAAACTGGTTCACGCCATGTTCTGTCAGCATTCTAGTTTGATGTGCTCTCCAACGTTTATTCGCAGTAACGGAGATCCTTTCCACAACCATTCGCAGTTTTTCTGTGTTTTGCCCGATCATTTAATGCAACGTTGACGAGGCGTGCGTGGGGAGGTGCGGCGGAGCAACAGGCACGTAGGGAAGAAGCGTTTTTGTCGACCTGGCACTCTTCCCTAAGATCCTAAACGAAAGGAATACTCTTTGCCTCCCAAACGGAATCGGTTGACCTTTGTGATTAGAGGAATGGAAAGCGTTAGGAGTTACGAAGAGGCACTTTTCCGAACTTGTCAGGCGGGGTCGGTGAGCATTCCTGTTCCCACTTGCAAAGCTGTACCACAAGAGGTTGTCTAAGCGGCATGCGCTCTGCAGACTGGGTTTCGAACTTGAGACACGTTGGGATTTACTGCTTGAGGAAGAAGCAAGGCAGGCCACGACAAACTGTGCCACAGCGTTTGTCGATCAACTTAAAGTGTGCAGGTCATTGATAGACGGCCCTATATTTCCAATCATTGGGCACCACCCAACCACCCTGACGTTGCACTAGATCATAAACGATGCTTTATTTGCAAGTGCTCGACTTCCAGATCTGGGTCATCGAATTTCATTTCAAACCTGTCCACGCTACAGTTGCACTACGTTGAATCAATATCATTCACTCTGCTGTGTTTGCAGAACTTACATTTTCAGGATTCGCAAAGTAGCTAGGGGTTGGTTTGCTTCCGCTATTCGCACCGTTCATTTCCACACGATCTTGGAACATGTGTTTCTCTAGAGGGATGGACGAAATGCTTTTCGCGGTGAGAGGCTACACTGAGAACGCATCCTCCTTTCAAAAAACAGGAGCGGATCGCGTTTTACTCACCGAAAGTGAAGGAAGCATGTCTCCAGCTGCGCAAACCTGAGCCTGCCGCTTGCAGTCTCTGCATGTGCTTGTCTTTGCACATTATAGACATTCACAAGGGCGCTGCACCCAACGATGCCGCATAGAACAATTACCCGAAACAAATTCTTCAACTAGTGCCAGGCATTTGCACAAAGAGGCAAATCATCAAACTTGGATGAGTCAGCGACCGGGAACACGCCACCTACCGTGGATCTGTCAAACTCAATGCAAGAGAAATGATAAGTCATGCAATCGAAATGAGAAACGCTACTGTAAAAAATCCGTGGCTGTCTGCTATTACAGTGTATTTTTCCGTGAACACTGCCATAAAGTTGTCACTGCAGTCATGGAGTATGAAGTGTGTACGTTACTTATTTTATATAGCAAGACACCGGTACGGCGTCGCACTTTGCCCATCCTGACTAGTTTATCCAGAATCTCTTCTTACGCCTAGTCGAAAATTCTCCAAGCAGCGCATCCACGTTCTACATGGCCTTCTTGCAGGCTCCATTAGTGGTTTCGAGATTCTTCACCGCGTTTTCACTGTGGTACCTGCCCCCCCAATCCAGTAATGACGACGTGTGTTTCCTGATGTAGATTCAAAAAAGGAACATGTTACCGTCTAGTCACGTTCGTTTTGTGTTGAAGGTTTGAGTGTATTTTGTCCTCGTCACACTGTCTGGTTCGGTGCTTTTCGACAATTACCTGTGAAGTTGTGATGGACCTGCGCACGCACTCTTGTGAAGCTGATCTAGTGTTGAGCGCCCCCAGCAGCCCTAGCTTAACACTTACGCGCAACTGGTTCTATAGATCGATCCCGGTGGCTGCAGCGAGAACAGTAGTTGGGTTCGACCCCTCACGAAAAATCAAAAGGGTTGTTTTTGCGTCCAGCTAATGATAATGGTTGGAGGTGCCTTCTCGCATCGTCTCCTCCTTTGCGAGTACTCCTGAATTTTATAGCTAAGGGCAAGCACATGCACGTATATGCTTATACTGCACACAAAATGCGACTGAACACCGTGAGCAGGTATTTTTGTAAATACAAGTATCTATGCAAATACGTCGACAAGTATGTATTACTGCGGCACGTAGCATTGGTGCTTGGGGATGTTCAAATATGTTGCCCTTTTTAGTTTCTTCTCCTTGCCTCTGCGGGGAAGAATAAGAGAAGTGACACCATAATTCCACTCTGCGAGAAGCCTTCAGTGCAACTGAAAACACGGCAAAATCCCATTAGAACATACAGAAGCCAGGCATCACAAGCCAGTGCGTTAGGCAGCAGAGCACAAAACTAGCGGATGCCGCTCGTGAAGCGTACGCTCACAGAAGCAGCGTTTGTGAACAGTAGACCTATATGCATGTTACTTCCCGCGTGTCCACATGTGTCCTGGATGCATTCACTAAATATAAGCTTTGTCGTGAAGGCAGGGCGTCTCAAAACACGATACAGACACGACAGTCAGTGGCACAAAGCGGCGTAAAGTTCTAGCCATCAACCAGAGCACAGACCTCACAAGCATCCTAGTCATCTCGCTGTGTAATGAGAAGGGACAGATTCAAAAAAAGTAGCTCCTACCGTTTAGCCTTGAAAGTTTCTTACAGTGAGACGCAAAAGTAGCAAGCCAGTCCGAGAGTATAGCACTCTGGTGGGTGAACTCACGGATACTAGGGAAACTCTGTTGACAAGGGGACCAAATATTGGGAGCAAAGCTAACAAGAAACGGCCGTTATTCTCTCCCTTCCTCAGCGACAAATTCCGAGTCGGTTCTTCCGCATGATCCGACAGCTGTACCATTCCAAGCTGAACAAGCTTGTACTGTTCAACGCAATGGAAAAAAGACGGTCACCATCGGCGCGATGCTGGGCCGAAGCAAGCGAGTCACGTGACAACTGCCACTGTTATTCTTGCGGTTCGGAAGGGTATTGAACAGCTTAAAAAAGGCTGCACTGCTGACTGAAAACCATGAACCCTTTCCGCGAAAATTGTACGCAAAGAAAAATTTCAAACACCATCTTTGTGCCCTCTTTGTTTTCCACTCTCCTCATGCAAACAGACGTGCACACCGACGGCTGCACCTTCAAAACAATCTCGCATCAGAGTTGCGGACACCACTGCTGTGAGAGTGCCTGTCATGGTATCCTTATTGGAGGAAGGGCCCTGGACGAAGAAACCTCCTGATAAAGCGAATCAACGGACTCATTTGCTCTATCGTACGAAACCATCTAGCTATTCAAGTGACCAAACGAAAAGAAAGCAGCAGTACACACCAGACGCCTCCGTAGGTTACTTCCCAGGCGAGAGGTGCTCACAGCCGCTACCGCAGAGTGTTCTCGTCAGAATCAATAATGTGCCAGAGTCCTGAGGGCGGCGTCGTACTAGATCTCACTAATTAGCATGCCGAAGCCGCAGCAGCGACTGTTTCGCTGTACCCAACACGCATCAGAACCTTCGCTACCAGCATTGTTGTCCTTCCGCGCCTCTACGGTCCAGCCATATGCAACATGGCTCTCCAGCAACGCCACCCGCTCTACAAAGGTGACCCGCAGGCACGGGATACGCTGCAAGCTGACTGACGATAGCTGGAGTCTGTGTTTTACGGGTTCGGTGGAAGCGACCTTCCTGCTGTATGTTGGGAAGCTGCGCCCTTTGTGTCTCAGGGCACCTCTTTGTCCGTGGTGGCGGAAGGCTCTCGAGAGTTGCGAACCCCAGCAAGGGCATGCATTGCGTCGACACCTTCGGGTTCGCATCTGCCCGTTTCATCCTCGGTTCCATTTCGCAGGCCTGAGTCTGGCTTCGCCTCCCGCCAGCGGGCTGGCAAGACACGCTGACTACCAACGATGCGACCTTTTTGATTCCAAGGCTCCCACTTGTCTGTTTCGCTAGACACATCTTCAGTGGCACCTCGCGTCCACCAAAGGAAGGTTCCTTGTCGGAACGGTCCCGCGAGACGGTTCAACCAGCTTCCATTATCATCGTGCAAATGGTTACCATCGACGCAGTCTCGCTTCTGCGTGGAGATGTCTCCCTTAACATGAGGGCGTGCCCCTTCGAGGGGGCGCCACACATGTCTGGTGCCGCTCCGACTTACGCAGCTCTCCTCGCTTTCTGCCCTTCTTTCTCTCCCGATGCTTCTTCCATCCAAGATCTTCCGCCCATCGTCCGCCGGTAGTACACCTAGATCAGCTCCCAGGGACTTGTCTCTTCTTCGAGGTGCTGGCGCTGGTGTCCTGCGTTTAGCTTCGACCACCCGAATCGTTCCACTATCTCCTGTTTGTATTTCGTCTTCTGGAGTAGCGGTGCCACGGCGCGAACCAGTGTTGGTGTCCCCACGAGAAGCTGTTCTGTTTCTCTCGCACTCTACACTTCGTCCTCGGCCTTCTACTCGTCCGTCAGGCGACTTGGACACCTCATTACTCGGAGCATTTCCACGGGACTCTTTTTTGGAGTCCTGTTGAATCTCACTGACACCACCAAATCTGCTTGTGCTATGCCCGCACTTCCAATGCTGTTCTGTTTCTAAGTCTTTCTGCCGTTTGTCCTCCGTGGCCAAGTGCCTGCCCGTGCTCGAGGCCCCTGCTGATGATCCCACTGAAATCGCGACTCGCTGACAGTCCTTACACTTCATCGGATCAATGATGTTCTGCTCGTCTCCACAAACCTCTTCGGAGGATCGTGCGGTAGCTCTCTCGGATGCGCCATCACCCTTTCCTTCCCTCTCCATTGTCGTCATTTCATCCAAATCGTTGGTCGAGGGCAAGCTGCCGCCACAGGACGACCGCGTTCCGTCGGCCTCAGAGAGCTGTGATGTTACCGTCGACGTGGATGGCGTCTCGGTGCTCGACGTGTCTAGGAAGGCCAGACAGTCTGCAAAACTGCGCTTGCCAACACTGCCATAGAGTCCAGAGACCCTTGTTTCGCGAGCAACGCCGTCAGCGAACTTAGACCAAGCCACCGGCTGGGCAACAGACCGTCTGCCCACCAGAGGGCACCCCGCGCGAGCACGCGTCGAGCCCTGAGGCACCAACGGGCCTGCACGGCTCCGAGCAGTACTCACATGCATGTGCACCCAACGCGATGGATCCCCAGAAACGATACACTGCTGGTTAGCGTCTTCACCAGGACGCGTGGGCGAACCGTGGCCATCGTCGTCTGGGACCTGCTTATTGAACGAACCGGTGGGTTGAAGGCGACTGGCTGCAGGGGCCGGAGAGGCCGAACCTCGTGGAACGGGTTCCTCAGAGTCTACCTGTAAGGATCCCTTCCAAAAACCGAAGCTGAACTGTTTAGATTCTTGTGCCTGAGAGTCAACAATCGCGTTGGGATTTTCAATGCCCCCGTCGGCGACGCTGCGGTCACTGCCCTCCGCGTCAGCCGACACATGGCTCCAGAAGGCGGAAGCAAAGATAGCGATGGGTGAAGCCTGAGAGCAGCAGGAAGCGACAAGAAGCAGATGCGGCAGAACGAAAGCGAGTGGGAGAAGCTATCAGCAGGAAGGGATGCGTGCCCAGCAAATTGGAACGAACTTGTACACACAAGTGTGAAAGAGCGAGCATGAAACTAAAAAGGCGCACCGTTTTCAGCCGGATGTTGAGGAAAGTAAAACCGATAAGGTTCATCGCACATTTCGTATTGCTAGTTGCTGTGCACGAACTGGGGTATATCCTTCAACTATTCACTTTTCTAATTCGATGCAGGCTATCTCCAGTCACCATCCACGTAGTCTCACTTCGGTCTTTCGACACCTCAAACGAATCAGGGCTACCAGCACGGAGAGTTCTTTAATTTAGTGAAACACTCAAACCAACGAAAAGCGCGAGAGAAGTGACAATGGTGCCCCTCTAGCAGGCATGAGTGTCTCTTTTACGGCTTACACGATTTCTCGACTTGTTTCTGGCGTCCGCAGAGCCCGTAGGTTTTTCAGATGGATTGACAAAAGCCACAGAATTGCCTCGTGTTGGAGACCGCCGCATGGGCTGGAACAGAAGAAACTGCATGAACGAGGACAGGAAAAACGGAAGCAGCTTTTCACAGTTAGAAAGTACTCAGCGCTTCAATGCAGGAAAAAGCATGTGCAAACGAAGTTCCGAACAGAGCGATGCTAAAGATTACGTGACCGTCCATATGTAGACCTGTATGTGAAGACGCGTGTGCAGCGGCGGATTCACGCAGCCAGTCACCGTAACACGAATGTCTTGAAGTTCGCTTCGCATCCACTCACACGTGTACTATCAAGAACTTCTGTATCGCATACCATAAGGTACTATTCTCACACGGTATGCACAAAAGCGGAGACGCTTCATATGTTACCACGGAGTGGGCTACTAAAATAATTTTCCCCCACACCATTCTCACCGGCCACGTACCTGATTGGCGTTCTGTTCTCTGTCCTTTTTTCGACAGCCTCCTGCCGCGGTTGCATCATTCTGAGTGAGTGCACCTGGGTTTGAACTGAGAACAATTCGTCGGTGGCCCCTGCCGCATGTAGCTCCTCGAACGGCGCTTCTTCCCGAGCGCAAAGTGTTCTCGTCGACGACCGTCCCTCTATTGTCTCGTGCTCTACCTCTCACGACCAATGTCGCCGTTGTGGCTCCTTCGGTCATACGGATCAGCTCTGCACCTTCTTTCTCCCCGTCACTTTCATCTTCCCTAGGGGCGCTGGACATTCCTCCTGCCGAGGGCGTGGACATCCCTCGAGCTCCCGGGGCTCTTCGGCCACGATTGTCGCCCAGTTCGTTTTCAGCTACTTCAACCTCACAAACGTCCCTGCCATCACCTGGTGGAAATCCGTTCGAAGTGGCAATTGAACTAGCCCTTTGCGGCAGCAGAGGCGTGGAACAAACGGACGAAGGAGAGGATCGTGTTGTTCGTGAAGGGCCAGCCACAGACCTGCCTGAAGGCGAACTTGCAGGTGGAAGCGACGGCGTTTTGGTAGGACTTGCACAAGAAGCGGTCCGAAAATTGTCTGTGCGGCTAGCAGACACAGAGCTGCTTGACGAGAGAGAGGACGTGGTGCCGACAGCCACGTAGGCTTCTAGCGAACCGCGCTGCAGGCTCCACGCGTCTGTAGTGCTTCCCTCCTCCTCTCGGTCGGTGCCGGGTTCTTGTTTCATCTCTTTTAGGACCTTGCTAGACTCCGAAAGCGCATCTTGTGTGTTTCCTTCATTCCTCTCCGCTTCTGATTTATCCGCGTTATCACCGCCTGTTAACGGATACACTCCAGCTGCAGAAAAAACAAACAACACAGGAGCTGTGGTCTTTCATGTATAGCGCTCTGCGCTCTCGCAGCCGTTGCGTGTGCAATCAGGGATGAGGGTTTCTGTGCCCGCTCTAGAACGTCCTTTATTCTTGAGAAAATTCGTTGTGCATGCTGCGTTGGTCAGAGTACCTAGCAACGCCTTCGCTTCCACTTGCATCCTGGTCCTACCGTCTCCTATTCCAGTGGATTCTTCCTTGTCCTCTCTGCCTCTGCTAACTCGGGGTGTGCATTTCCCATGCAGCGAGTCTGCGTTTCTGCATCGAGACAGAGGAGCGGAGACGACCCCTCCAGCGTCCTCCAATGATTCTTCCTCATCTCTGTGTTCTGTTGTGACAACGAAGCGGACACTTTGCTCACTTGAAGTAGGGGCCTCTTTGCCTCCTTCCGGCGCATGAGTAACCAAAGCAATCGATCCCGCCTCGCTATCAGTCGGACGTGGGGCACCGGGGAACCGTTCTTGCGGAAAGGAAGAAAGACGAGTTATATCACGACGGTGAGAGTGTGAAGACGACCGCGAAGCACTCTGAGGCACTGACGAAGATTCTGATACTACAATGTTTGAGCTGGACATTCGGCATTGTTTAGGATCCCCCAGGAGGATAGATTCGAAGCTGCTAGCAATCTGTGCATGCAGCAGTGCACGTGAATGCGCGTGGCCATCTGTCGCGGCTTCGCCTGCGTCCTTCTCCATGTTCCGGTCTTCACACAGGGCTACTGACGCGCTTGCAAGTGCACGGCCAGGAGACGGAACAACAGACGATGGATGAGAATCTGGGGAATCACAGGATGTGAGAGAGGATGGTGAGGAAGTGAAGCACGTTTGCATCACTGCTAGAAGCGGTTCTTCCAGGGGTGCAAGTGTGGTGTCTTCCTTGTCGCCAGTCGAACTTCCCTCTCGGCCGTTCACTTCTGTGTGTCTCCTCCTGTCCCCGCGCGCCCTACGTCCGGCGCTCTTCTTCAGCCGTCTTCTCGCGTCTCCTTTATCTTCGTCAGTAGCCGTCCGAGAATCGCTTGAGCAGCTCGAGCGCGGATGGGGAGAGAGGTCCCGCAGCTGCATTGCATCTGTCTGTTCGTTTTCGTTGTGTTCCCTTTGGGGTTTGCCTTCCTCCCGCACTATGACTAGAGTGTCGCACCGAGCTCCCTCCGGACTGCGGCAAGTGTCCCGTGTCTTGTCTTGGTAATTTCCTTCCTTTTCGCCGAGCTCGCTGTGTTCCGTCTTCTCCTGTGCATCGCCGTGAATGACACTCGCGCAACGCATGACTGGATTCTCAGCTTCCTTTGTCGTCAGGAGGCCCCTGTTTCCCTCTTCCAACTCCTTTTCGAGAATGGTGCACACGCGAGCAGTGAAGAGACTAGTAGAACAACGGACGACGCGGGAGGAAATAGGAATCCTTAGCAGCGGCACCCGGGTGTCAGGACAGCCGGAGGCACGCGGAATCGAAGTCTTGTCTCTCCCACCTTTCGCGAGCTGGACGGGACGGGCCAGAGAAATGGTCTGAGGTGCCAACGAGGATGCTGTGGTTCCATCGCTTTGCGGAAGATCCTTTCGTGCTTCCCTGCAGGTCTGAAAAGGCCTCCCTCTTCGGTCTAGCAAACGTATGGGCGATTTCTGAATAACGCATCCTGGTTTGCGAGCGAAGTCGCAGGCTCCACGTTCGGGGCTGCCTCCATTCTCTGAATCCTGGAGGCGCTGTGGCACGACTCGCGGTCTCCCAGGAGCTCCTCTCGCATCGCCCGTTGTCCTGTCTCCAAACGCTTTGCGGCACCTGCCTCTCTCTGTGGCTGCGGTCTTGCACGACGAGCCAAAGACGAGCGGGGGTCCGACAGTGCATGAGTGTTCTCGGCTAGTTGCGACCAGTTGGAGGCCAGACGAACAGGAGTTGTTCTTCTTAAGGAAGCTCTCGATACTCTCGCGTGCGTCTTGCACCGGTGTCAGATTGAGAGGGGGCACCCGAACTAGAGGTTTTAGCTTCCGCGACGATATAGGGGAACGCGACTTCGTCCTTGTTTCCGCAGGGATCCGCATGCGCGCAGACGCCTCCCCCAGAGACTGTTTTCTCTGTCCACCGTGAACGTGAACAGAAGGTAAAGAGCCAGGATGCAGCATCCCCCGGTCGCTCTCCTCAGGATCCCTGCGTAACGCCATGTCTCTCCCGTCATGCGACTCTTGGCTTGTGCCCCCGCCTTTCGCGATATCTGTTTTTATTGCTTTCCCCTCATCTAGTCCTTTTTTCTCTGCTTCATCTCCACCGTCTTTCGTCACCTCCCTGCTGCTGACCACCTCGAGATCCCTCGCTTTACTCTCCGCATTGTCTCCTGAGGCCGGTTTCCACTTCGCGATCTCCGGCACAGGTGACTCGGAGACACTCTCCCGTCGCATGCATGGTTGGAGGATTGCGCAGATGGGGTGTTTGTGCCCTTCGGCTTCGGTCGTTTCAACAAGCGATTTGGTAAATAGTGTCCTGTCTCCCTGTGGCATATCGTGCGTCTGCGTTCCCTTTTCCAATGCGTCTAAATCGCGTGGGCGAAGCGCATCATTCTCTTCAGCTTCCGCCGGCTTTCTGTATGTATCTGACGTATGGATATGGGATGTGCGAGTTTTTGCACTGCCTCGTCCCTCGCCTGGTATTTCAAAAGCAGAGGAAGAAGCAAAAGGAGGAGAAGAACGAGAAAAGGAGGTGTACTCGGGATGCTGATTCGATGTCACACCTACCGCAGAAGCACGAGGTGGAGAGGAACGTCGCGGAGTGACTGGGCGACTGTGTTGTGAATCTAGTTGGCGAGAACAGATGGAAATAGACAATCGCTGTGGCTGGTCCTCCTGTTCTTCTGGTTTCTTGCTGGCATCCACGTCGCCTTCTGCCTCGAAGGAGGAGGCAGAAGAGGCCTCCACATCAGGCAGGAGTAACTGCTGACTAGAGACGATTTGCTGTGTACTTTCTGACAGGGAAAGATTCTCTAAATTCAGTGACACGTTCCGCAAAGGAAATACGATTCCAGGTGATGTTTCGGCTGCCGAGCTAGAAGAAACCTCAGACTCCGGTTCATCCGCGGCAGAATACGAAGGGTCTTCGACCGCTCCGACAGGCTGTACTCGGGAAGAAGAGGCAAGCGCGAGATTGGAACAGAGAGTAATAGCAGAGGATGAGTCTTCGTGGTGCGTGTTACCACAAGAGAGAGGAAAACAGGATGCGTGGATTGTTCGTGTTTCTTCTGCCTGTTCTTGAGTTCCGGTTGCCGATAATGAGACAGAGAAATCTTCCTCGCGATGCCGACGCTGATTGATCATCTCCGCGTTCAGCTGCATCCACTTGATGTGCCTTTCTTGCCCCCGGCCTTCAGCACCATTCGAGCAGGGTAGTCTTTTATTTTGGTCGTCATCAGACGATGACAAGCTTTCCTCTAGGCTTTCGTATCGAGCAATGATTGGTGGCAACAGAAGCCTTGCTGACTCTCCGCGTACCTTTTCAGGGGGTCGGTGCCAGTGGAGCCTCGCCGCAGCCTGGCGCTGTGTGCACGCAAC
Source organism: Toxoplasma gondii ME49 (assembly GCF_000006565.2). Classification (NCBI taxonomy): domain Eukaryota; phylum Apicomplexa; class Conoidasida; order Eucoccidiorida; family Sarcocystidae; genus Toxoplasma; species Toxoplasma gondii. The sequence continues at coordinate 2,438,694 of NC_031472.1, forward strand.
AAACGAGAATGACACACACGGGAACCGACCACCTCAGAACAGAGGCACGAATGGAATAGACAAGCCTGAATCGCCGACGAAGCGGTAGTGGAGACGAGAGTCCATACGGCCAAAATCGACTTTGTCGCAGTCTTCATATTTATCAAACGGCTGTCCCGCTCGTCTGATATCATCTGTGTTCACAAACAGCACTGACCACATAGCCAATAGTGCAAGGAAAGAGCCAGAAGACCTTAAAGAAGGCGTGACAGAAGAAAGGTCACATATGAACTCGCCACGCAGTTATCTTATAGATCATCCCATGTTATCCTCAATGCTGCATGAGGTGGACTCGCGTCCACACCAAAGAGAGGGGCGGGAAGCCGGGCGACATGCAGGACGCCCAATTCAAGAGAGGCGCCGGCAAATTGGCAATCCACGAAGCAGCGAGGAAAGGCAGACGTGTACAAACAGACACAAACGCCGTCGCGACAGACCCCTACACCCACAGCACTCGCAATAGGCTTTTCAAATATCGGTTGAAGCTCCAGAGTCATCGGTTGAGGAGCGGGCCGCCCACTGTGCGTTTCCTTTTCGACCAGCATAAAGCAACACCGGGAATCGAGAACGTTTTTGTCATCCACCTTTCTTCGTTTTTGAGACCTTCACTCGACGAAAAAAGTCCATGTGGTTCGTTCCATGTCGTGAACCAGCGCGAGTCTCACCTGTCTTCGTCTCTCCATTCTTCGCTCCAGCTTTTGCTTCAGGGTAGCGACTCGGCCGACAGGAATTGCTTTCAAGCTATCTGAAAGTTCTGCTGTTCTGGGTTTTTTCTCATCGCTGGACGCCTCTTCTTCATCAGGCCTTCCAGTGCGTTTTTCTCCAAGTCGAGGCGGCAAACGCTCCGTTGTAGAATCTTCCTCAGCTACTCTACTTCTTCGGTTTTTGCCCGCAGCGCCTGCTACTGGAAGCTCGGTTCTAAACAGCATGGCGCCATGCTGCTTACCTCGAAGAGAGTATCTGCGTTCTTTGGATGTTGTCCCCTCACCCACCCCTTGTGTTGGAAGAAGCACTCTTTCTCTGTCGACTGCTTCAGTGGTATCATTCTCCCCGGCTCCCTCAGGCACCTCGTGGCTCCCGAGATCAGCGACCCGTCTCTCACTTAGTCCGACGCGATGTTGAACTTGCAGTGGACTTGGGGGCAAGTTTCTTCCTGACATGAGCAGCCGATCCGTACGCGCGAAGCCGGAGGCGGCACAACACGAGCGGGGCGAAGCAGCGGTAACTGAAGAACATGACGATAACGGTGAGTGTGTCTGGATGCTTGCCCTTCGAGGAGAGCTGGCAGACTCCGGTGTATGTGTGTGGCACCCGGACTCAACCCGGCTAGCTGCAGACAGAGATAGGGTCTGACGACGTGTTGTTTCGTCTTGGAAATTCCAGGTTCCACCCACCGAAATGCACGTTCCCTCAATGGAGTTCACAAGAAAAGATCCTCGCTTCCGAGCGCGATCCAGGACGAGACCTCTTCTCCCCGGACTCTTTCGACCTCGTACCCGTTGAACTCTCAATCTACCAGGAAGTATGCGGATGGACGTAGGGCGGTCTTCTCGCGTCATTTCGCTTGGCGGGGACTCCTGAAGCTTTCGTGTGTCTTCTTGTTCGCTGCCGATACCTCGGGAGACCTGAGTTGGCTTATGTTGTTCTTTTAGCTTGTCGCACACGCTGTCGGCTATTGCTGACCCTGTGGTGGGTGCGCAGGCACATGTACCTGCGGAATTTTGAGAACACTCACACAGGCCAGCGGGAAGACGTGCTCCTACGTCGACATTAAGCCGAACGTCCCCGTCTCCTCTTCGGCTTGTGAGCAACCGCGCATCGCCCGTGTCCGCCGAACACGAAGACGTCGACGCTGAAGTTTGCGACGTCCCGCCCTCGGTCTCCTGGCTTTGCATCTTTGTTGCAGCAAACAGAGGGGAAACAGACACAGAAAGTGTTTGCACTAACCTCGAACGCCGGGGGCCGCGGCAGCGCAAACACAAAGCGATGGACAGGGAAATGTGCTGCCGCAAAAGAGCTGGTCCAAGCTCCCGTTTTTTCAAATATCAACGAGCGAAGAAAATAGATTTTCGATAGAGAGTGAACGGTCGGAGAGACTTTACATAATATGGCGCCTCAACTTGAGGCGGCTTCAACATTTCTTCGGAGTCCTGAGACACGGCGCAGCTGCGCCTTCAGCTCGATACGAAAACCTCGATGTTACCAGGACAAGTGCGATAAGAAAATGTCGCACTCGTCTTCTATGTGTACAACAGGATAGCAACGTGTGAAAATTAACCCCTCACGGCGTGACGCGCAGTTCTAACCAAAACCTGCCTTTGTGCTAAGCGATCGGGGCAAAGCCCCGCTACGACAGAGGCGTCCCTTGGAAGAATCAGACGCAATGGTTCAGAGCAACGGATAAAACAGAACGTTTAAGCAGAAAAGGCAAAACCAAAAAGAAGAAAGCGAGCTGTGCGAGCAAACGATTGACAAAGAACGTTGCGAGGTAACGAAGGACAGAGAAGACCTAGATTCAAGCCCACGAAGATAGGTGGGTGGAATCACAAGACCAGTAGAAAACAGCAAGATAAATCAATCGTGTTTTCCATGCTCTTACACGGCAAGTGAGACGCAGAAAATGGTGCCGCGGAGCGCAGAGTCGTGCAACAAGCGAATGGGCGCATAAGGTCACATGAGGGTTGTCGGGACTGGAGAGAAATCCACGCCCATTGCAGGCGGAATTGGGAAATGCTTAAAGCTGGTGAGACAAGAAACAAGTTGAGTGGGAAAAAACAAAACCGGAGCACCGGAAAACATGTGTATGTCAGAAGAAAAAAAGAAGAAAGCAACGCGCAAAGTTGACCTTCATCGTCGATCTCCGCTCGGGTCAAGCGCTGTCGGTTGCCACGGAGCGCCTTCCGCCTTTCTGGCAGTGTATTCGAGGGTTTTCACGGCTTTATCTCGCAGTGCAGCTAATGATTGTAACCATCACATATACCATTTTCCTCTTGAAACAGAGGGGTGTGAGAGTTCGTTGTTGTATCGACAAAGCAATTGGGGCTAAGCAACACGATGTGACCCTTGATTGTCTTGCACGCGCTGTGTCTTGCAGAACAGGATAACAGCCTGTCCAGCTGAAAGGAGCGGGCCGTTCTGTCCTCGAGAAGACACGCAAAAAAGGCTTTCTTTGCGCGAAAATGAGGTTTAACATCCAAACTGGCAAGCCGTAAGTCTTTCACCTCCGCGTATTCTGTGGGAAAAGGACAACTGACCCGTTACCGCGACACCCTTGGCGGCCACGGAGCGACCGGCAGAGACACTGCAACGCTTTCAACTCCAAGTGCTTGGCAAGCAACCGATGCCATAGAGAATGAGTAACGATTCAGAGGACTGCGAACAGCATATATATCTGTGCGTCCAAAATGTGTGCTCCAGTCCTCTTTCGTTGTCAATGAAGACCGCAGAAGTGGAACCGGAAACTAGCGGTACAAGACAAAGTGGCAGAACAGCCACAATGCACTCAAGTCGCAACAACCGGCCGCTGGATTCAAGCGACTCCACCCGCCGGGAGCATAGATCTGCGTTCTTCCATGCCGTTGTGTGCATGTGAGTCATTTAGAGGCGGCTCTAGACAGGGTTCGCCAATTTCCAAGGGCGGACAGCACCTGGTAGTTCCAATGCTTCAGTTGCTGCTATGGAGAACTGTGTGGACACTGTAACTCTGTGAGACTAAAATGCCTCGGGTCTCATCACGTGAGGCATGAAAAAAGGACCTCCTCCAGGAGGAGAAACGTGACCGGTTGAGGGTCTCCTTGCACGGACAGTGCAAACAGTTTCTGGTGCCGTCGGCTCAAATGTTCTCGGGTTCTCTGCAGTTAGTACCGTGTACCAGTAAAGCGACGATATCAAGGCTGTGCAGAAACTCCATGGGGTATGAAGCCATCCAACCATCTTCAGGAGACCCACACTGACAACGAAAAATCTGACGCGAACATCTTGGCGTGAGTTTGGATATTCACCTGTAAATGACCATGAAGGTTGCAACCCTCGATTGTGGGTATAGTCTTATCAAGGTCAATTCCTGTGCATTTACCAAAACTGTCAATGGTGAATTTTCACTTTGTAAACTAAAGAAGCTGCACTGCAGCATGGCCGCTTCCCAGTCAACCTCTGTCATGACGCCAGCTCGAGCTGGCACAGGAAACAGCTAACTAGTGTCAGCACATTTACGTTCCCTTTTCGTAGAGCGTCTGCTGTTAACACTGCGGTGTTTCACCACAACAGGGGTGCCATTTTCGGTACGCCACTTCATCTGATGCAAAGACACCGTTTTTTGAGAGTCACTGTAAAGATGTGGAAATTCGGGCGTGATGCAACACTGTAATGATATCTACACTGGAATGCATTAGGGTGCCGTTTGCAAGGAGTGCGAAGAGTCTAATTCAGCGTACGAGAGAACACACGATTGAAAACGCGCTCTTCTCGCCGCAAAGACGCACTTCGACAATATAGCGAAGCTTCTAAAAGTAAGGAAGCAAGTCAAAAAAACAGCAAAGTGGACTAGAAGTGACCGCTGCCTTGAACGATTCGTTCACGAAAGTCGAAATCGATAGAATGAACACATCATCCCTGGGAGGCATCGAATAGTGGAAATTGGCAATCCGAGAGGGAAAAAAGAGTGTATAGTAATCAGGTCCTTTCAGTTCTGTCAATCGGCCGGCAAATCTGGTGGCTCTTCAAAATCTTCATCCTTCTCTGTATATGGAGGCCCCTCAGGCTCAGATGGGTCTGCTGCTTCTTGCTCTGCAAATTTCTTCTCGAGCTCTGAAATATCCTCTCCCTTCTTGAGTTTCTCCACTGCTTTGGTCAAATACTTCACCTTGTCCTTCAGTGCCGCCATCTGCTTCGACTCCACTTGTTTGGAGGCCTGTTGAGATTAAAAGAAGACACACTCAATCCACTTGCAGTCCACAGAAGTTAGTGGTCATTTCATTGTAGTATGTATTATCTCATGTATGTCTATGTGTGTATGCTTTATTCGTGAGTGTCTATAGAGTCGAATATAGATAGCCACGCAGACAGATCTAGCGTTTTCACGTCTAAGCGTACCTATATTTGTGGCAAAAGAGACTCTCTCTCATACACACAGTGCTGTATCGAGGACGATAATACAGAAGCTACGCTTTGGACGACTGCCGTCAAGGTGCACGGGGGGTTATCCGAAAGTAACTCATCTGTGCAGTCCACTGCAAAACATGGAAGAACCGATAATGGACTGATCTTCGTGTTACGAGCAGGCACATCAGAAGCAAGCATCGCAATTGTAAATGAGAGGCAGCACAACCCAGCACGCTAATCCTTGGTGGGATGCTGCGTGCAGATCATTCCCGAGAATAAGAAGCCTTTTTTGCAAGGTGCACACACTAGAATCTCCAGAAATTACGGAAAAATTAACCTCAGGTGAATGTATTGAAGCCTGCAACTTGCGAATTGGTGTTACGTAAGATGGGAGTTGTTTCACAGTGTTGTGTTCTCTGAACTCACGTCGTTGGTGATAAGCTTGACTCGGGACGCATACATCAGCGAGGTCACCGTCTCGTCCGTATTGTAGTCAGCGGGAGAAATATTGACAAACATGAGAGTTTTCGCGGTGCCGCCGAGAGAGTCGCTCATAAGTTGAGTGAGCTTGTGGTTTCTATACGGGATGAACGTTTCTCCTGGGTAACAGGCAGGTTACCAATGAGTGAGTCGCATAACTGGGCCAACTGCCAGACTAGACAAGAGACACGGTTCGCAAGACAGATAGCATTCGAGGCCAGAAGGAATGCTTCAAGAACTCCAGTGTCGGCGAATTATCGAATTACTTGTACAGCGCACAAGATGTGAACAAACACCATTCAGGGACGGTGTGAACTGGTGTTGCCAACCGATTGACAGTTATTGTGTTGCCTGCGTGGGATAGTTCCACAAACCAATGGCAGGTACCGTCTGTGCATTTGAGTGTCTGGGAGTGAAGATTCTGATTTTCTCTACGAGGTAGGGATGGCGCCGCGGCACAGCCAAGCACGAGAACTCATACCCTGGGCGTGCAGAGTCTAGTGAGTTGTTTTTCACAGAACAAGAACCAGGACTCGTGCGCTAGCATGTGGCCCCTCTGTTTTCTACTTTTCTCAATCCTGAGTCACATAAATGAAGCAGCTCCCTGCACGCACGTGCGCTGGTGACAATGTGTGCGCTATCTTCGGTGTTTTGCCCGGAAGCCCGCTATAGGCCAAGAACCTTGCGGGGACATCGCAGGTCCGCCGAGTTTCACAGGAGAGCGAAAAGTTACGGGACAACAAAACGTTGTTTACCCACGTACCGGAGGACAACGCCGAAATCACGTCTCCGAGTGCCGACAGACTTTTATTAATTTCTTTTGCTTCCACAAGTCGCTCCTTTGTTACACCTGAAGCACCACAAACGGCGAGTAAGTCGATCGCGAGGAAAGGGGACTCTTGGGCTGTTGGGGCTCCGTAGAGCTGGTGGCTAATTGGCAATCATATATGGGAATATATGCGTGCATCGGGAAGGAGCCTCGTCGTCGCTCAGTGGCGATTCAATGCGAACACATCTGGAAGAGCAGTTCGTCTCGTCAAATTCCTGAGCCCATAGACAGGCTCCTGCACGACACCTAAGAATCCCAATTTCGTCACATCTCAACTGAAATGCCTCAACGGAATCCCATCGTGAGACAGGTTCTTCCGGGGCCGCTATCGTTTTGGAGTGGAATATTCTGTGCATCAGCGAAATGTCTCAGAGCGAACGCATTCAAGTCTTTCTTGAAACGCAGAAACCTGCTTTTTTAGCCCATGTCCAGGCATTTGCGCTGCCCAAGTGCCGCGTACCGCTCTTGCTGACTCTTTCTGAGCCAGCCAAATCAATAAGCGACAGTTTTCCGCTTGCGCGTTTTCCGGCCACAAGATCTTCGACCCGGACGATAACCGAAAAAATGAGATGAGACCGAGAGGATTCTGCGTTCATTGCAGTGCCACTAACGTGACGAGCATCCAGGCCCCAGGCAAACGTTTTGGCGAGCGTTTCCTTATCTGCAACTTTTTTCAGCGTAATTCCGGGGATCGTAACCATGCCCGTCGCGTCTTTCTTAATCTCGAGAGCCGGGGGGGTTTTCTTCTTGTCTTCAGGAAGGAGTAAGTCTATCAACTGACACAGAATATGCAGAAAGGGTCGTTTTCTCTGCATGTTTTTCTTTGATAAAGTGCTGCACTCCCTGGCGTTCAGAAACAATGCATACACTCAGCAGACGTGTTTCCTTGCTCAGCTTACAAGCGAAGGTCCACTATCGAAGAAACACGGCGATCCAAGTGAACGGGACTTACCTGATTGTTGTAAAGCTCGCACATATAGACTTCGGCTTCATACTTGAACTTGCCTTTCTCAAAACCGTCTAGCGTGTCAAACAGGTCGTTGATCGCCCTTGGCGCGATACCAGGATTGCCCGCTCCACCCTGGATCGTAAAGGTTTTTCCGGACCCTGTTTGTCCGTAAGCGAAAATGCACCTGAGCCACAAATGTTTTTATGTTCATATCCCACGTTCTTGAGAGCTCTTGGCAGCACCGTGCCGATGTGGAGTGATTGGTAGAGGATGTCGCTGCGGAAGAAGAACTTTTACCTTCGGTTTCACGCACCCCAAAAGCAATGAACCGGTTGTGTGATCGTGTTGCGGGGTGCCCTATCGAAGTACCTGATATCTAGACAAAGACTCCATGAAGTTTTATGGTGGTACCGCCTTAAGTCGCCGCGGTCCAACGAAAGAAGCAATTTTTCAAAACTAGGGCTTTTTGCATGCCTGGAAGACTTTCAAGGATGTTGCCAATAGCAATGTACCAGACGGTTTGGTGGGGTGAGGGTTAACTCGTATCATACAAGAGAATGAGGAAGACACCCGCACATCCAGACCACTCTTGTCTCCGTGTGTTGAACGGTAGAAAGTGTGGTAGATCGTAAAACAGCTCGAGGCCCGACAGTCCTCAATTATCAGAGGCTGTTCTGCACACCTACACGTTGAAACCGTCAATGACGGATTGAATCAGGCGTTTCGTGTCTTCGTAAACCTCTTCCTGTGACCAAGGAGTCAGTCGAAAACGTGGCACGTGGCAGTGTGGAACAGCGCACAAACGGTGTCGTGTCTCGACGACAAGCTGTGCTTGGCGGTGAGACAGGACTCGCCCGAAATCTTTAGCTCTACAGGGTGTTTATAGGATAGGCCTCAAAATTTTCTCGGGTAGCCTACTGCAATTTTGGATCCGAGTCATCATTTCGATAAATCCAGAACTATAACACAGTCTAGACAAAAATACCAACGGCACCGCTACCCTCCCTCTGTGGCCGGATGTGGCAGGATAGGCATCTGCGTGCCTCATTCGATCATGGCATGGCTAATTGTGTATGACACCAAAGCGTTTCTATGCGTACCTGTGTGCATTCGGGGGGGAACGTTCTGTCGTACATGAATTCCTTGTCACCCTGAAAAACCGCGAACCGGTGAAAAGCGCGCAAAGCGAAGGGCTCCGTAGACATCGAAACACTTAGGTACGTAAAAGGTATGTGTCTACGCCTCCTTGTGGCGGGTAACTCTGGAAGTGGTATCAGCTGAATGTTTTTTCCATAATTTGTCATTTCGCGAGTATCCGAATTAAGCAACAAACGATATGGACTGTGTTCGTCCGGTAGGCTTGAGGGGTTCTGTGGAGACGACTACTGCTTTAAACAGTTTTCTGTCACGCAAGCGTATGAACACTTATGACAGCGACCTGTATGTGCTGTGATGATGAGAAATCGCGGTTGCTGTGGCTTTGTAAAAGTTGCCGATCCTTCGCTTCTGGAATTCTGGGACAGAGTGCCGGGTAGGTTACGAAGGCAATCGGAGGTTTTAACAATACAGGTATACCGAAGTTTCGCAACATAAGTGGTCGTCCCTACTTTGGATGTAAGCACTTTGACGGAATACTCGTCGACAGGAAAGACAGACTGCTTGCATTCCTTCTCGATCTCGTACTTTGCCATTGGCCGAACTCTGCAGTACACACGGATCTTGCCTTTCATATCTTCGATCTCATTGTAGTATTTCTTCCGCAGGAACTTCTCTTGCTGTTAAGGCACAAACGAAGGGCAGCAGCAACAGAGATGAACGCATTGCAGCATGACGCTTGATGCCGATTGCTTCCTTCTAATCAAACTGGCGCTGTCAGGCACAGAACAGGGTGTGCGGTAGTGTCTCTGGCTTTCACAATACACTCTAAACAGCTCCTCTTCAACCTACATGTGTTGGCCGACAGCTAACCGTGGCTTGTCGAGAAAAGGGATATCTGAAACATTCAGATGTTTGTTTGTGCCAACACGGTAGAGTAGAGGACGAGCATCTGCGAGACCGCTTACCTTGTAGCTTTCTTCGAGCTCAGTCAGCTTTGCCTTTTGAGTTTTAGTCTCGCCTCGGAGAGTCTCCACTTCAGCAGCAATTACCTGAGCCGCTCCCATCTGCTTCTTCATCTCCTGGAACATACAAGAGAAACACCGCAGGACAGTCTTGTCTGTCGACTTACCATCGGACGGCTTGCGAGAACTAATCGAGTAGACCGGATCTTACAGGACACTAACCACGGTAGATGAAGTGAGAAAGTCGCTGAAGAGCAGATGTCGAAGCTGCTGACGCTCCCGCCCCCTTCACGAGACACACACGAACCATCAGGTATCGATGTAGTGGATTGACCTGGCGTCTGCCCTGGTTAAATCTGTCAAGAGTCCCTGTAAGACTAACGAAGAGGAGTATCCCTGTTGTCCACATCTTCTTCGTGCAAGGAAACATAGTCAATTTTGTTTCCTTAGCGGTACAATTATCGGATGTGACACAGTCATCCCACAATCCAGATTCGGACTCTCTTGGCGCTGTGCGAAACCCCCATGACACACCTGTAAACTAGTCAATCTCTGATTACCCACAATCAATACAGCAAGCCACGCATATTGAATTAGGTTATACCAGTGTGTACACATAACGTCACTGATTATAAAACGGTGATCCTTAACGTAACGGTACAAGCTTGAACGAAGGGCTTCGTAGCTTGAACTGAGGAGGCAAGTGAACCCAAGGGAGTGCGACATCCTGTATTATTCAACTCACTTCATTAGTGTTAGGTTTGATATTCTGCACCCATCAATCTAGGATCCTGACGTCCAATTACCATTCCTCAGTCTAGTAACGCTTGTCAAGCTGCTTGTATCTATTTGTCTATCCAGCCCAACCAGAAGGCCGATTCTCTTTTTGCGTTACAGCCCCGTGGTGGGGCCTTACCTCAGCTTCCTTCTTTAGGCCATCGCGTTCTTTCGACGTTTCTTTGAGCTGCTTGTCTGTTGCATCCAGGGCAGTCTCCGCATTAACTGCACGCTCTGTCAACTTCTGCACCTGATTTTCCAGCTTCTTCAGCTCCATGCCGCTTCCCTGTGCGAAGACGAGAAGATACACGACTTCCAAACCCAGAATAGAGACTGGTACAAAGCAGCTACCGTTTCCTCTGTATCGCCAACATTGCCTCAACTGGAGACAAAAAGGTTTCCAACAATATTGGCCAGCGCTGATGAAAACATAATTAGTTTCACTCAAAGAAGAAAACTCGGTAAGAAAAGTCAACAATAGGCTGGCGAAGCCGACGCATTAGGTGACGTTTCGGATGTGGGAAAGGGTAGGAGGTCGACAAAGTGTTTTTCTGGACGAAATTCTTGTTAACGCCACATGACAGTCTACTAACTGCCATTACAGTACGACATAAACAGTTTGCTGTGATTTTAAGGAGCATAGGAAATGTGGCACAAGCCACCCATTTTGTCGCGTGATGCTTGTATGTCTGCATCGGCTGCGTCGTAACACGGATGTGAAAGGCTGCAACGGCAAAGGCATTCGAAGTCACAGCGGCGGCCCATGGAAATCTACGGCAGGGCGACGAAGAAATACGAGGAAGACCCGTACGTTGTTGTTCCTGTCATTAACCCTCCGAAAGAAAAGGGCTAACTACGCCGTGTTGCCTAGGCAATGTCCCGCAGGGGAACCAGAGCACAATGTTTTCATGTAACGAAGAGGTATATGGAGGTTACGCACCTTGGAGCTCTTCGACAGCTCGAGTTCAAACTGTTTCTGTTGTTTGCGGTTTTCAGCCTCAGCATCCTTGAGCTTCATCTCAAGCTCCTTCACTCTCTGCTCGTCGCCACCGCCAGCTCGTTTTTGAGCCATTTCCAGCTCCCGAATTCTCTTTTTCATCGGCTCGACTTGTGATTCGAGCTGGGAAGAAAAGACGAGAAAGAGTCTGCAACTCTTCCAGTTCATAGCTACACGATTCACAATGACCACGTGTCTGTCGCGTGGTTCTCTACAAGTGTGTCTGTGCGGTACTCGATCTGTCATTTCCGCATACTGATCGAAGTTGCTGTAGTTGTACCAATCACAAAGCGCTTATTTGTCTGCACCTTGTCACTGGAGACCTGTTTCAGTATCCTACGTACGATAATGCCCTCAATCCCGCAGAGGGAGCCTTATTCCCGCGAGCTCATCCGAAGCTTTGATTTCACCACAGTGAACCTGCCTCAGCCCCACAACAACGTACCGCTTTATTCTTCTGCTGCAGCTGCTGTACCATCTTCGCGGCCGCTCCGCCAGCTGTGCAGGGAGGTCAAACGGGCACGTTTTCAGAGATGCGACTTAGTCATTTCAGGCTAAAGTGGAGATGCCTCGGTCATGACACATGACCAGAGCGTCACAGAAACGACAAAGCGACAAATCATCTGCGAGTGCGGACTCCGCTAAGCAGTACTGCCTTACTAGCCTTTGCAGCGCCTATGTCTGCTGCGGCTGCCATGCTGCCGCCTTTCGCTGTTTCTTCTTCGCAAGCCACCAACTGCGTTTGGAGCTGAACTCAGTCCACGCATAAAAGCCATTCGTAGAAAAGCATGGGCTTTTTTCCTGAACGGGAAACATGGGTCTCTCATGATCGCAATCGTCTTAAATTTGTGTTCGAATCAAGAGAATCTGTATCTGCCAGGTTGATTCAGCTGTGGCTGTCCCGAAGGAAGTTAGTTCTTTACCAGCTCATTCTCATTTTTCAGGACCTCAACTTGTCTCTCCAGCTCCTCAACGGTCCGCGATAAATCCTGAATGATCAGTGGATCCGCCTCTGCCCCATCCTTCTGAGCATCGTATTCGAGCTGTACACACATCCCACACTCGTTTTCCAAACGAAAATGACGGTAAGCGAATTTACAAACCGACGATCTATGATGTCGTCTACGATCGGTCTGTTATTCATTTTATGCCCTTCCGCGTCGAGCAAGCTTCCTCAACCGGTTCAATCGAGCAAATGGTGATGTCGTTTCGTCGTCTCCCTCAATAGGGTGATGTGTTTCAAGTTCCCTGTCGTCCAACCCCTATGGTGTAGTCCCCAGGAAAAACAGCACAGCTAAGATAGTAGTTATTCTAAAAGTCGAGCCAACTGAAAACAATGCACCGCTAAAACAAGGATACGAAGGGTATCCTGGAGAGTGTCTGATGACACGGACACGTTGACGTATCTGGCTGGCCAAGTCTCTACCTGAGCGATGTCGCCTGCAGCGTCTCCACGCGCCCCTTTTCTACGAAGAATCATGTTTTCTGCACGGAGCACTGTCAGCTCGTTCTGAAGTTTCTGAACATCGCCAGCGGGCGTGGTTTCAGCAGCGGAGCTTCGAGCAGCTTCACAAGCAGACTGGAGGTCGGCGATTTCCTGCTCATACTTCTTGACTCGTGTTTGCATTTCGGGACCGCACATGTCCTTCAGAGCCTGGTTTTCGTGCTCGAGCGATCCTGCCCTTCTCTCATAGTAGTCGGAAACCACGCGGGCGGATAGCTTCTGCAGGAAAAGCGTGACTTGTTCCCGAGTGTTGTCGCGGAGAACAAGCCGAATCATAATGAGAAGATCTCCCATTTTCTCGACAAGGGCGTTGTTCACCGACGCGTCGAACGGGTCGCTCTCGGCTCGAGTGATTTCGTCGATGAGCCGTTTAATCTTCTCCCCCACTTCTCGCTGACACCGACGGCTGGCGTCCAGCTCCTCGCGCGTGGCGTCTAGAACTTTATGCACCTCCGCCAGCTTCGTTGTCCATTGTGCTGCCTCAAACAAGGGAAGGTACAACAGTGGCCAAGGTAGTGCCAGCGTCGGAGAAAGAAGGTAAAAACAGTTGCCTACTAGATCCAGAGATACAGAACGGCCCTGAAGTATCTAGCGTGACTCCGGTGTTCGAACCACAGAGGCATCTTTCAAGGCTTCAGAGAGAGCTTGGGAAGCGAATCGTCTAGTCTATGTGCGGCTATCACTATGCTGTGGAAATGTGCGATCCACTCTCGAAGGGCTCAAGCGAATAGCGAGGTAGGGAAGGCAGCAACAGAGAGAGGCTCTGTTGCTGCCTTCCCTACCTCGGATGCAGCGAGATGTTGGGCAGTCGGCGGTGCCTTCCAGACCCGATAAAGATGGAAGCAGAGAAGCAGCATTTCATGTGCTTTGGTTGAGCATTCGGAGTCACGTGCAAAGAGGCGGTTCTCCTACCGTCAAGTTCCCGAAGATCTGTTGGCATCTGTTCTTTGAATGCGTCCAGCTTTGTGTCAAAACTTTCTTTCAAGTCTTTATACTGTGCCTCGAAGTACTCCATCTGCGCTTTGTATTGCGTAACTGTGGTTCGCAACACAGCTAGCTTGTTTAGCGCTCTTTTCTTGACTTCACTGACCTGAAAGTATTCGTACAACGAGGGAGGCTCCAGTAATGTCGACCTGTATGCCGACATGCCAAGTCGAATATATCGTATGGCAGTTATTTTTGTCCTACATGTGGGTCTTCTCTTTTTACCGATGTGAGTGTTTCTCATACCGCAAGAGCGGACGTGTGCTCCATTCCTTTTTCGTGTGTTTCCATGCATAAGATTAGATAGAGTGGTTTCCCCTACATTTGCTCCTTTGAGCCTGGCAGCGAGCAAGCGCTTTACAATTTTTTCTGAAGCCTCCGATGACAGTGCAGGTGTAAATTCGTGAAGAAGAGGGGAACGAACCTGAAATTCGCAGCGTTTCTTCAACTTCTGATCTAGAATTCGGAAGTTCCATTCCATTTCGGTGATCGCGTCAATGCTCTAAGAAACTCGAACACAGAAAAATAAACTGTTTACGCGGGATCTTGTTCCAGGTTGTAGGACTTAAAAGCATGCCACAGGTAAACAGTTCGTGATCATGAGCGCAGAGTAGACGAACAAGAAACCGATGTCCGGAAGCAACTTTGATATATGCGAGGATCCTCAAGAGCGGTAATCGGCAAGCAGCATGCGTTTCTTTGCACAGTCTTGATGTGGAGGTCCGGAGCCTTCACTCTCATGATCAAAGCGGCGAATTGATCCGCGTTTAATGCCGCGTGGCGCTAATACTAGACAACGATTGTTCATGACTTGCACCTGTCAAGTACGCAAGATGCCAAAAAGGTTTCCCGGACGCTGGTGTCCGCGAACCAAATATTCACACACCTGTCGCTTCATCTTTTCCATGTCCTCTACGATGACGCGAATGAATTCCTCCAACCTATCGAAAGGTACAAATCGTTTTTGATCCTTCACGACGATGCCGTTCTCCTCCAGTTCGACGGCATCGAAAACGCGACCCCCGGAAAAGGTAACTACTCGAAGTTTGTCAAGCCTGCTCAAGTCTATGCCTGGGACACCAAAACGGACATCCGACCAAACTAGGAAATGTTACAGTGGGGGATGCTCTGGATTTGTCAGATAGCGTCAATCACACTGGCCTGTCAGCAGTGTCAGCGAATGGTACATAGAGTGGGTTCTGGCATCACAAGGTAGGCCTCCCCGGGCGATAAACTTCTCCCCTTCCGACCAGGTCTCGAACAAAAAAACATATTAACAATGCGTGAAAGTGTGATAGAAAAGACCCGAGGATGTGGCGTTTACGTGGACCTACATGATTCGTTTCTGGATGCTCGGGCCGGGCACAATGAGAACAGCCCACTTTGTGATGCGCACGTGCTGTGTGACACTTGAGAATTTTGGGCTGCCATTCACAAAGAGAATTCTGATGTTGGCCAAGAGTGCAAGCTGCACACTACTCTGTTTCTTCTGCTGGTGCATACCGTAGTCTATTCCGCCATCCTTGAGAAGGGTTTCGAAGAAGGTCGGCCGTTTGGCACCTGTTCGACTCTCCTTTTCCTCCAAGTCCGAGGTTACGACGACTTTTACGGAGGGCCGATGATGGTGGTGCTGCGTCGCTGGTGAGGACTGTAAGGACGCGTGTTGTCCTGCGTCTCCTGCAGCGTCTGCATCTGCCTTTGCAACTAATCCTGGACTGTCATCATCTCTTTCGTAATGTTCTGAAAGTCTGACGCCGCCCATCATTTTCGGCGATGGGGTTGGATTCTCGCTCCCGGCATCGGGGATTTGGCCTGGGACTGAGACAGGATGCACACCATTGAACAAGGAGGTTGAAATTTGACCAGACACTCACTTCGGTTCTAGCTATCTCAGTTAGATGATGCGTACACTATTCAGTACAAGGAACAGTAGGTTTGGACTCTTGGTGTTGAGGTCTACGTGTACGGCATGCCTGCTTGGTGTGCATCGTCCATGAGTTCCAGAAATCCATTCCGCAGTTCTTTCTTATCCTGCTTACTAGCGTTTTCTTGGTCTTCACCAAAGTCTGCTTGGCCAGCAAGCCCGCCACCAAGCACTTCGCCGCACAAAACACCAGGAGAAGATGACCAGTGTGTAGATCCAAATCCATCGTTACCGGCATTGCTGCAAGCGGGATCGATAATTGTTACCCGGTGCTCAGAATGCTTTTCTGCCGCGGACTTCTGCGTCTCCAGGGAAGAAGGATGCGGCTCACATGTTGGTCCTTCAGTCTGACACTCAGGGCCTTCTTGGTCCGGATACTTCTGGAGTGCGGAACCTGTTAGAGAAGTATGCCTACTTCGGCTGTCTGCGACAGGATTTGCAAAGCTAATCTGATCTGGTCTTTCATACGATGCCCCATACTGGCTTCGTCTATGTTGATCGACGTCTGCCCCCGCCATCGTGCGAGCCTGTTCCTCCGAAATCGGCCCCTGACGCCTTTCAGTAGAAAAAGACACTCTTAGGTCCCTTGACTCACGGACTTGACTGGATTCGTTCCTGATGCTAAGTTGTTGGGATCTTGAAAAACGGAAAGCGCTTCCCTCCACTTCACTGACAGAAGCAACTGCAGCGGCCGAACTAGCAAGTGTATCTTCCGCAGGCGGTGGATGTCGGTCTCCATCACCGCCGCTCTCCGCAGCTGTGTCATACGCAAACTCCGTAGACTGTGGCAGCAGGCTCTCGTCGTTTCTCCCCATTCGAGAAGACTCACGAGCTCTTCTTTGATCTGTAGGCATTTCCTTTGATTCTACAGCCATCGTGACGGATTCCCGGGGTTGGCGCCCCATCACGCTGTCCGTCCGGGCATATGCACCTTCCAATGATGTATACGGGTTTGTACCCAAATCTGGAGTGCTTCCACTTTGGTGCCATGTTCCTTCGTTGGAACCTACTGCTCGACCGGGGACGTCGTCTGGCGTAGTGACGCTTCCGTGACGTACTGGCCCCAGGATTTTCTCAATCTCTCGCTCATCGACTCCAGCAAAGGACACCCGCGGTCCAGCTGCGCCTCCAGAGAGATCTGAAGGTAGCTGAGCTTCCTGCTGCATCCATATCATTATTCATCAGGACAATAAAATCACATGTGCAGGACTGTATGGGAAATTCAGAGAGCCCCTGGTAGTCGTTGATTGGTTTCCTGTAAAGAATTTGGAAGGCAAGTCTGCACCTGGTGGAGGGACTGGTCGACTGGTCACCTTGATGGAACAGGCCGCACGGTATTGCATGCTTCCTAAAGGTACTTGCTGTCCCTTTGCCATAGAAACGAAGCAAAGTTACTGATAAGTGACTGGGGATTTAGTGTGCAATGTTACCTCTGCCTCAGACGATGGTGCTTCTGGTTTTCCTGCCGCCTCGTCGTCACCTCTTCATAAAACACCGCACCACACATTAGTGTGTTCGTGGTGAGGCAACGTTAATCAGGATGTTCTCTATCTCTATCAGTTCAAGATATGCTTGTCTACATTGTGCAAAAGTCTGTGTCGAGTAACTACTGACGCTGAGGAAGCAAAACCTCACCTCAACCCCGTCGCACCGTCGTCGTTCATCATTTTGTTTCTGGGAGTGTATTTGCAGGCTCGGCAAGCCTGCTTAGTTTATGCGACGACCCAAGTATACTCTCGATTCGTATTCGTATGAATAAGGGATTCACTGCTAGCCTTTTTGAAAAGCGAAGTATCTGCACAATCCATCGAATGGTTGCAGGGGCAGAATGTACCGTAGCTGTCGTTAATTAACACCCGCAACACCGAATTTAACACAGGCTTAGAAAAGCGGAAGAAATCAGAATTCTACCACGTCTTGCAACTAGAGATTCTCCTTTGGAAGTCGTTCTTGCACTCCAAGGAAGTTTCACCAGCATGCAAGTACGATATTGTATGCACCTTCCTTCGTATCCGGCTTTGACAGGTGCCCTCCCGAAAAAAATCCGAGATGAGGTAGCACGGACCGGCGTCTAGGCATGATCCTCAACAGAACAAAAATGTCAACTCATCAGAGCATCTACTTAATCGTTGACTCAAGCGCGCTACAAACAGATAAAGCAGCGAGCCTACAGAAATTGCATTTGGGTGTTGTTCTTTTCGAACGCATTTTTTCGCATGCAAAGCGCTCTCATGTCCCTTTGCCGCCACAGTAGAATAGGCACGCGCAGCACACGTTACTGCCTAGCCCTCACCATCTTTTTTCTGCTCTGCAGTTGTCACAGTGCTCACCAACTTGCCAGTAGCCGCACTTCTGCACCAGCCAAAGGCTCGTGGTGTCGCCTTCAGCGCCTCTCACAGCTCAAATTGCTCACCGACACCATCTCAGCGCCGTCGGCGTAAATCCTGACCGTAGTCTGACTCCAGTAGAACCGCTGCAAAACTCTTTTGCTTCTGATCAGCGTCCGTCAAGAGAACTCCGAATCCCTGCTAGTATATTTTGCTGATGTGATCACCCTACTCACGCGTAACAGTTCCCCATCTGCTTAATGTGCACAACGAGGGAGCGAGCAGCCTTTCAACTATTAAACAAGTAAAAACCAACAGTACAGCATTTCTGCTTTTGCCAGCTTTGATAATTTTGTGGTGCTTTCTATCTCAAAAGCCTCAAACCAAGCGCTGTCTCTGAGCGGGACCGCATATTCTGTCATCCTCTCCGTTTTTGTTTTTCGAAATCGAGCAACATGAAATCTTCTGGAGGGACTACGTGCGCGAAGGCGATACAAATTATTGAAGAGAAAACAGGTCAGTCGTCGCTGCAAGCGCGATCCGCCACCTCTGATTTACCCATCTGGTACGATTTCCGAGAAAAAGGCGCAAGACGGTCGAGCCGTGGGGTGCTTGGGTGTAGAAGCACAGAACACTTGCAGTTTCACCGAGCGATCGTGCCTGCCATAACCGGTCTGATTGTGGCCGAAGATCTTCCCCAGGCTCTAGTCATGCTTTAACTGTCGACCTTAATGCAGGAGCGACGGCTGTCGAAGCGGAAGAAGTTAAATTGATATGCATGTTACCGCCGATCGAAAAGATGGACAATTCTTTGAATACCTTGACAGCATGTCGGCATCTTTCCCTTTCAACCAACTGTATCGAAAAGATGATAAACTTGCCAAACTTAAGTAGGATCCTCTCTTTTCGGCCTCCATTCTATTGTTGCCACTTGGAACAAAGCACCCTGAGCCGCCATTGTTTCCACTTGGGAGGGAACCATGTGGGCCAGGTGTTATTGATGCCAGACATAACCAGTTTACTCCTATGATCAGACGCTTTTTATTCATAACAAACCGACGCGTCCCGCAAAAACAGGTGTTCCGCCCACTAGACTATGGATGCTGTGCACAGAGAACCTGCAAATCCTTTCCCTTGCCCGCAATCAAATCAAGCGAATTAGTGGCCTGGAGGAAGTTGGTCAGACTTTACGCGAGCTCTGGCTGTCCTACAATCAGATTGAAAGACTTGACGGCCTGCAACCGTGTGTGAAACTAGAGGTTCTGTACATGTCTAACAATAGAGTGAAGGGTTGGGAAGAGGTAGAAAAGTTGGTAAGTCGCTAGTCGTGCGTCCTGGAGATAAAGCAGCTTGCAACCATGACATTCAATGATGTATTACGCTTCAGCGCGTATTATTGATACGGCGTTGCACACAAGGTTAATGCCAGGCACAAAACGGCGGCTTCTGTGTAGGAGATCATTCGAAGAACAACGAGATTTATGTACTGCGATAGAAGGTTTCCTCTTTCGCGCCTTCGTGCTGGTGTTCGCATCAGGCCGCTCTCCCCACCATTGTTAATGTCCTCTTCAAGGGGAATCCTTTTTATGAGGCAGTGGTAAGGAAAGTTTTGGGTAGAATAGTGCTGCACCACTTAGCCCGACGCAGAGTTGTTGGCATTGGGCGCGACCTTACACTTTTCATCGGTAGGGCCTGTGTCGCAGCGCTGGGACTGTTACTCCTCAGGATGATGTCCGCTCGCAAATGCTCCGGCGGCTACCGAAGCTAGCAACACTTGACGGAGAGACGGTGAGCAATCATTCTTTAGCACATGCTTGCTCCGATGTCATATCAATCGAGGACGACTGTTCTGGTCTGCTCCTTGTTCATACATTGTGAACAGGTAACAGAAGACATGAGGGAAAAGGCACTGGCATTGCCTTAGACTTTCCACAGCAACCACATCTCGAGCGTTTCGGTTGCCGTCGGCTCCCCCCTTATTCCTGCTCGAGTGTCATTTATTTGAAGTTTCAACTTCAACAACACAAATCGAAACATTGGCCAGTTTGTGCTACGTTATCTGCGTTGTCATAGCTCGGAACAGTTCGTTAACTCGAGTTGTGCATTCTTATGACCGCTGCCTCTCATGGTCCTGACGTCTTCTTCTGTTTCAGCGTAGCGTATTCTACCAGATGATGGTATTTCCATTATTACCCATGGCTGCTAACTCTGTCGAGCCACTGAATTTTCTGTTTAATCTTGACTTGTACCTCCATGGGGTGAGTGTTTGCTACGTTTATCGTGACAACAGGGCCCGCTGTGCGTCAACAGTTTTGCTCCCAACCAAGTTGAATCGGTTTCTCATAGTGAGCTTCACCGGAAGATGAATGCAGTTGACAGCTCAAAATGGCAAGCCTTCTTGACAAGTGTTTATGCTTGGTGCCGTTGCCTTTGTCAAGCTGCCTCTGTACGTGGTAGATGCATGTATCTGACAAAAAAAGAGCGATTCGCCATTTTGGGCACCACAACGTCCATCAGCCACACACTGAAGAGAACATCACTACATCATTCAACAGCATTGCTTTGTACATGTCTGTACAAATTGCTGAGTGAGGCCATGGAAGAAACGTTATGCGCCAAACAGGATCATTTACGGTTTTCGGTAGTTCAGAAGGAACAGAGCAGCGGAAGAGAACACGTTCTGTCAATTTCCTTGACATCGGATGGTACAATACACCAACGTAGTGCGACTCTCCAACACATGTTTCCCGTAGTGTATATACACCATGGCGTCACACCAGAGGAGCTGCGTCGTTGCTCTAGGCAGGCCAGTGAGGTAAATCAAATTGATTTAGAACCGTATCAGGTATACTTTTAACCACGTTCTACTTGAAGCGCATTCATCGCTTTATCAGAGTCGTCCAAACCATCATCTGAAGTCCCATTCTACAAGTCCAAACAGTGCACCCTCATTCAGTCATCTGTTTAAGCTATCACTGAGACTCAATGAAGAGAAGCATTTACTCGAACGCAGAGAGGCTGCAGATTTTGAGGGATACAGATAATTTCTGTGTCAAAGATGCCGCTAGGATGGCAGGTGTCACTACATTCACGATACGGCACTGGAGGCGGAACAGAACAAAGTATCTGTCAGGACCGCCAGATGAACGTCGATGCGTCGAAATAGTTCCGTTAGCTCAGTTCGAAGCAGCAGTCATTCAAATGCTTGAAGGTCAGAAAGGGAGACGAATGAGATGTTCACACCAAGAGCTGATCCGGTACGATTCTGTCGCCGCTACTACCATAAAACATGAAGGCAAAAATATGTTACACTCCAGGAAAGTAAAATCTCTGTCAAAACAGTACCGACTCCGTAAAGGGATAGATTTGCTGTCCTGGATCGATCGATTCATGCAGCGTCAACGACCATCACTGAAGAACAAGTTACTCTGTAATGGAGCTGCCGCTCGCATCCCGAAGGAACCACGGTCGACAAAAAACGTCGCGACCAGATTGTCAATTAAGCCTGTGAAGAGACGCGTTCTACAGCCACCCGAAACCTTGACGAGGATGGTGCTGAGGAGAAGGATGCCCTCTGGAAAAGAGGAGCTTGACCGGGAGCCAAGTGAACCAGATCCAACAACTGACACGCCCCGCTCAGAAAGCTTGTCTGATATTCTACTAGGTATTGCTGATGCTGTGTCGTTGCTTTCCAGTCCGCTGCCTACTCATGAGGAACTGGTCAAGCTGGAGCAGGAGTCCAATCAAGAACGACGAAACGAAAGATTCGACGAAAACTCTTTATCGCCGAACGACATTGTCCGGGATTTACACTGCACGGACGCATCAGCATCCTTCACTTCCAGCCCATGGCCGTTCGTTTCGGTCGCCCCGGATCCCTGGACTCACTCTTCGTCTACCTGTTCCTGCCTGTGCCGGTACCAGACTGGAAATTGAATTGTAAAGCGTGTACGCTAGCGGAACGACATGTCTGTCCACACGAACGAACATCATGCTTTAAAAACTGTGTACCCGAGCGTATCTCTATGTGCTTTTCCAAGTGCAATAACCACAGCCAGCTGGCCGCAACATGTAGCTTGCCTCAGATCATGGCTCCGCTTGACCTAAACGCTTTTGCGTGGGCAACTGACCCTTATGTGTCTTTTGTAACGGATGCGTCCGCGGCGACTGGGGCCAGACTTAAACACACAATTAACCGCTCTGAAATGCCTTTCGTCCGGCAGTAAGGCCACTGTCTTGTGGTCCGGATGAAAAATCGAAGCAGCAGCACACCCCTCCTCAAGGAATCATGTAGTCATTTAGTCTTCGAGCATCGAAGAAGGCCATAAAAGAGATTGTGCAGACTGGCATATGCCAACAAGTGTTGGCAGTCTCTAGTCAATTCGGAACAGATGAACGGGAAGTAGACAGCCGTCTGTGGCACTACAAGAACGGATCTGATTTTCCCCTGACAAAGATACTGTAGAACCTGCCCCCCGCTTCTCAGACGTCCCAATCAAAATTGGTCTCCCACCACAGAAATTCAAACGCGGCCCTCTTCTTCATCAACGGTCTCGATCTGATGTGCATCTTCATGTAGCCCAGATGGGGTTGAAGGATCGGCTCCGTCATCGCCTGCACACTGCCTCCCTGGGCTAGTTGAGGCTTTACGGCTGCTTGGCAGTGTTTGTTCATGCGGCAGCTGCATGGATTCCTGCGCAAGCTTGTGCGGAATACTTCTTTCTTCGCCAGACTCTCCTCGGGGACTGCCTTCCCGTGAGGCACTTTCTCTGCACTGCCTAAAGCTATCGCTGCCACGAAGAAATGATGCCCTGTGTTCAGGCCCGTATTCCTTTGATGCTTGAAGCAGCAACATGCGTTCGCTGTCTCTCAGGTGCCTTGCATCTTCGACAAAAGCTTCAGCGTCCAGCTCTGCTTGGAACTCTGCCACCGCGCGAAGACAGAGCGAAGTAATGGTGCTGCAGACCACGAGTGCCCCGCTCGCGACCGTGGCAACCCACCACCTTGTCTCAACAGAAAACTTGAGGAGGCACTCTCCTGTGAGTCTAGACGTTGGGTGGAGTACATCATCATCATCGAATGCGTGGTCCTGCTGAAAGGCACCTGATCCTTCCATCAGCTCTGTCCGTACACTGGCGGCTAATTTGTCGGTAGAGAAGAGAGCGGCTGGACGAATTGAAAATAAGTGTACGAGCAGAAATACTCCAATAAAGAAAATCATGAGATTTTCCATCATCAAGAGAACCAGTGTGCCGCGAAGCGCGGCATCCATACGCTTAAAAATGCCCACCTGACCGACTACGGAAGTGAGAAGGTTGAGGAAGGCAAAGGCTAAGCAACAGCTGGAGAAAAGGGGACGATTGACAAAGGGCGAAGGTAGCAGAGCCAATGAGCCGACAAGAAAGCAGCAGTAAAATAGAGGGAAGAAGTAGAGAGTCGACGCCCTGCATTTTAGTGGAAGACGCTTGAATGGAGCACAGATGCACATTGTACAAACGAGAGAAACGACACAGAAGGGTACCAGCAATGGCTTGATGGATTCTCCCTGTCACGCCACACTCTCTCTTCAAAGAAGTGCGTCGGCGACTCTGCACATGTGCAGGGCGCCGAAAAGGTTCTTCACGTCAACGTCCTTCCGGAACGCTTCCTTCTACGACTACTGACAGGTAAAGCTTGGCAACTGCCTATTCTTGCACAAGTAACTGCGCTGAAGCAACTGCTTCATGGTAAGAGACAAAGCGTCCAGGATTTCCCGACATCTTTCGCCACAAAAACGATTCGCGAAGATCATGGCTCTCGAACCCCACCGCACCGCTATCACGGGTTCGATACTTTTTGCCGTCGTAAGAGTACGCGTGGCTCTTTTTACCGCGTGGCTCCGAATCGATTTTCACCGCCTGTTAGACGACCCAAATCCTCTGCCAACCCTTACAGACGCATTTCCTCTCAGCTGGACCTCAGCTGAACCTCTGCAAAGTTATTAATCTTGTGACCTTGCCGTTCTCCAACGTATGAGGGCTGACGTGCTGAGAATCCGTTTTCTTCTTACGGCGGGTTGGGCAAACGGCGCGCAACACGGCTTTTTCTGCCGCATGGAAAATACGTGTGCAAACCACCCCACCAGAAAGGGTTCCTGACTTGAAAAAATGCGACAGTTGTAATGCATTTGCTGTGGAAACCCCCGTCCGCATCAGGGCCAACCGCCAGACGGACCACTTGCAACAGATTCATTCCAGGGTCAACAGACGGTCGGCAGACCGGCGTGTGCGAATTGTTGAAGAACGCGCGCTCCCTTTTGAAGCAGGACCATGACAGAACTTCCCCGGAAAATTTGCCCACCTGACTCTATAGATATGCCTGTCGATACTTTTGCTTGGTGCGTGTCTTGTTCAGGAACGTGACGCGCCACAAGAAGACAAAGGTGTCGAGCGGTTACATGGGAGGAGAGGCCGCCAGCCAACGAGGAGTAAAATGTGCAGCACTCGGGCGCGGTGCCAGGAACTAACAACTTCTGAGAATCTTTAGAATCGTCACACTTCCAAATTCTGCGATTTTCGGTATTTTCTACCCTAGAAAGTCAGGCTGTTACCGGCCATCTGCCGGTACAAGCCAGAGGATTTCGCAGCGGCGGCGCTGCCAGCCATAGGCACTTTAAACTGAACTCCAGAGCAAGAACAGACACAAATTGCACTCCACGTTGTTTCCCACTTCAAATGCAGCGCTCCGAGACTCTGGTTGCCTTCTCCCGATTTTCTTCTCGAGAAAAGAGACATTCGCGAATGGACGAGTTGCGGGCACCCGAGCGCGGCAGGCGACGTGCCCAGTTTCACCTGGGAACAGCCGAGCTGACAGTGGGGTGTGGCAAGTTGCTAGCACCGCGTTTTGACGCGCAAGTGTGAAAGTGACACGCGAGACGGTGAAAATGCAAAGAAACATGCGGATGTAAAACACAGATTCCCTTCAGACTCTTGCGTGAAGTTGAGCTCACCTCGCTGCTTTCTTCGGAAGGTAGGATCTGAACTCGTGGCTGTCTCAAAACCCCAGAGTGAATTGGAACGATTCGGTTCAGCTTATTGGAGCTGTAGCATCTTAAGCCGCACCTGAACCTCGACTGGGGCAGTTTTGCCTTTGACGTTAGCGGGGGCCTTGCAATCATAAAAAATAGAACCAGGCCGAAAGAGACTGTTGCGCTAACTTCTTTTGCTTTCTTCTGAACGTGAAAACCGTGAGGGGTAGGCCGTAGCTCTCAGCAACGATCGCAAGGCAGATGACCATCATGTCTAGAGCAAGCAAATTGTTGTGGTATCCATCGAATATTTGAGAAACGTATTAATTCTATAGAATCACTACCTATGTGAAATGTGGGAATTACCACACATGGTCTAACTGTGGTGTTCCTGTTCTTAATGACGGCTTCTTACGGAGGATATGGTACCTTCTCGGTACCAGTCTATATGCGTCGCTCCAAAATCGTTTTCCGACCAAATAACGCGGTCTCCTAGCAAATGCAGAAGACGTTTCTGAAGTAGGTCGAAACGTTCGAGTGGCAACTACGGAACCGGAATTCAAGGAATTTCTGTTTCGGGCACACCGATAAAAAATTAGGGCGCCTTCACTGCACGTGCATATGATTAGTAAGTGGGATCTCCCACCGCTTCGCCTTTCAAAACTGCAAATATCGATCAGACTGTACGATCTGATGACGTCGTTTTCTGTTTCGTCAGCATACAAAGTTGTTTCTTTTCTTGGCATATTTCCTCCACCCAAGAACAAAAGCCGCTTACACATCTCTCTTTCTTTTCAACTGCGTTTAGAGTCTTGCGCCTTTTTACCAGACTCGCGGAAAAGTGGAGCTCTCCCAACTGTGCGAGAAACAGTACCGCGTCTGGCGTTGGATGAGGGGATCCCGACGCAAACATGACTTTGTAACGCCTTCTATATTGCGTTTCTTAGTGTGTGCCTTTTACCGGTTGCCACCGAAAGCCGCAACAGCATTATTGATCGCATGCATCGAACGCGTGGTTTTCTCCCGCGAAATGTGCAGAACTTTCAAGAAACTCCTGCGAGCAAAGAATTTAGAGGTCTCCTCTCTGCCACTGGCACGACACGCACTGACGTCTAACAGTTGCCTGGGTTCTATCCAGTCCAGTGCTCTTGTTCGCCTTGGGCGCAGACACGTCTCAAACAGTTCAACCCTGCTTTCTCGACTACATCTGGCTATACCATGATGCGTTGTGTGTAACCGTTCTATCTCGGGGACGCTAATAGCTGCACAGGAATCAGTGGCTTGTCGATCATGTGAACCACGCCGTTATGAGCTCTGAGATCCCCCTTGGTGACGAGAGCGCCCCCCACCCACAGATGGAGAGCGCCACCAACTGTCGAGCGTCTCTGGCTGTACTCTCCACTGTTTTCCACACTCTCTGCTTCCTCTCTGTCCGAATTTCCTCTGCATTCCGTCCCCTCGAAACGAGGAAAGTTTGTGCTCGTTGTGATGGGCAGAAACGCTGCGTACCGAGACGCCTGAACCCAGACCGGAAGAGGCTCGTCTGTCGACTGCGGCGGTGGCAGCAAGAAGACAGAACTGCGGTCAGTCTCCTCGTCACGCGTTCTCCCCAACTCTTGTGCATTTTCGTGCTCGACACCCTCGCGTGAAGCCGTTTGCCTCCTTTTTGTCTTCTCTCCGGTGCCGAGTCGCGACGCATACATGACCGGGGCAAACAGCTCTCGGTCAGTGTCTTGATAGCGCAGACTGCCGTTCCTTCGGGGGTCTCCGGCTCCGCACTGAAGGTGGAAGAACAGGCAAAGTTTGAAAAAGTGGGCGCACTTGCACAGAGAACGCATGCATGCAGCCACACCCCTCCTAGAGGAAATAGGAAAACAAAACCAAGGGCAACCCATAAATCTAATGTACGAATGTGTGGTGCTGTGACTAGCCATAGACATACCTAACCAAATGATGATCCGAGTATCTGTAGAGACGGCACCACCAAGCTGACGATTTCACATTGATCGGCGCAAGTTATCAAATCCAATACTCGTGAAGTGACACCTAGAGAGCAGGGTGACAGTTGTTTCCTACATCGAACGGAACTGAGGATAATAAACGGCTGCCGTGTGGCTTACGCAGCCTCTCCTCCACCAGACTCCAGCGAAAGAATCTTGACAGGAGAGTGCTTTCTTCTGGAACCTGAATCTAGCATGTTAGTACGTATATTTGCCCCTAGTGTGATGTACGCAGATCAAGCAGCTTGCCTGCTTTTTTCCTCTTCAGAAAAAGTAGATCCCTCACCACCAGTTCGTTTCATCTTATTCCACCAAAAGGTTACCCTCCAGCAAAGGCTGTCTATCCTCAGATGTCAACGACGGAGACGAAATGCTTCGCAACTTGGTTTGCTCTGCCGGAAAGCGGACGTTGATTTTGACGGAACAGCCACGCCCAGACAACTACGATAACCGAACAGCCGCTGACTCCGTGACAAGTCACTTTTGCGCTTTTCCCCTTACCGCGAGCAACAGCGTTTTCATCCTCCACTCCCCCGGGATGAGGTGAGCAAGAACGAAGGTCCGGAGCTGCTCAGTCGTCTTGGCCACTCGGTCAGCAATAGCAGCTGCAGTGCCCCCTCTCACTGAAACCCCCCCCTCGACCTGAACGCGAGCGCCGACGCGCTGGCGCTGCTGCTCCTCAAGAAAAGCGACTCTCTCAGTCAGCGCATGCAGAGAATCAGGGCTCAAGTGGTCTCTGCATGCCTTGTCGGAGGGCAAAAAGAAGGTGTGTGGACCTGGCAGCGACATCGCGTGCGCTGAAGAAGAATGAGCAAAGGCATAGTGAGAAACCAACAGTGGACACGCAAAGCCACACGCAAAGGGAATCTGGAGTAAAAGGAAAGGGTTGTTCCCCGGGAAGTTCGCCTCTAACACACATACCCGCGTCTGGACGCCAGCATCCTGTCACGCGGTGTACGTACACACCGGACAAGGAACAAGTGTGTCCGTCGGTGCGTCGAAGTTGAACCTCGCTTACAGATGCTAGACGGGAGCTTGTCACGTAGACATTCCTTCTCTTTGAAACGTATCTTCTCGTTGTTAGGATGGTTCCAGAAGAAGGACAATAAGAAGCCATGCGAGCTCTAGAGTACAACGAGACACTCGACCGAACATTTGACTTCCACCCCAGCGGACCTCCCACCCCGCCATGTGGTGTGGTCCTGCAATTCTAGTCGCAAAACGCGTGTGGAGGGTGCGTCGATCAACCGATACTTTGAGTTCCTAACCGAAAGGCACAGTTTTCTCCTTGAAGGAGGAAACCACGCTGAAATACCAGATGCACTTTCTGCAAAAGTCCCAGAACTCCCCTCACGGTCCTGGGAAGGAGATCGCGTTCGTTCGTGGCGCAATCACAACAGAGGTTTCTTGCACTTTGCCGGAGAAGACGGTTGCGATGCCTTCTCTCTCCAAAGAACTTGGTTTTCGTTCTTAGTTCATACCATACACTTAGTTAAAACCAACTGAGATTCTTCGCTCACGAGACAGTGCTTCGGAAAAATTGGAAAGTGTCCTTTATCTGCGTAGAAGAGACAGAGTGTCTCATTTAGGTATGATAAAATCTCTTTACAACAAAAGAGTACGTTGAAAATAAAGCCCGAACTTACCGACTCCAGGGACGGCGTTGATCATTCTGTGGAAGAGCGACGCCGTTTTTCGGTGCGCATTGACTGCGTCGAGCATCGAGCGCCTGATTTCGCGTTCGTCAAATGCAAAGTAAACTTTGCGATTCAACACCTCCCAGTCGCGCGTCCACTTGCTGCATGCAACAAAAAGAAAGAATCAGGCCGCTGCACAACGAAGTGCTAGACATATCCCAGACAAAACGCAAAATCGTCGAGTCATCAAAGCCTGTGCTGGTTGAGCATCAACACAAAAGCAAACCAGCAGACGGGTGTAAAAAAAAAGACGTTCTTTAATCTATCACGTCAGATTGAGGCAGGGACGAGATAAATCCGGACAAACCCGAGGCATGAATGAAATTCCTTTTCACGTCGCATAACGCGCGTCAGATGGTGCTTCTGAGCACTTCAACTGAACTCCGTTATCGAGCTGCCAAGCTTTTCAAATCTGTTTCTCTGCATGCACAGCGAGCTCCAGGATTCACACAGCATCTCATAATCAACTGTGAAGAAGTGCATGCAACCCCCCTCCTACAGGTGCTGAAATCTCTGGTTAGGTACGCATGTGGCTAGTTGCCATACTACATGAACAGTAGATTAACGGGCTGCCCTCGGTTTAGACCGGTCACAGAAAAGCAGCCGCACACTGTCCCGCCACAAGTTCATCGCATCCTGCTGTCAGTGCTCGATTGAGAAATAGTGACATTCTCGAGTGTACAGACAGCTACGAAACGCGAAGATGACGGAGGCCACCGTTCACAGCTAACTCCACGCCGAAGAGACATCCGCACGATCGTCGGATACTGAAATGCAACACTTGCAGCTGCCTTGAAGTGTCAGTGATTGGTGGTGTACAGCAATTGTGAAGAGCGTGATTGTCTGTATCTCGTAGCTGGAGTCGTGTTTCGTATCCTAGGTACTCCTGTTGCATGCAGCAGAAAGAGCGTGGTGTTACTGGCGTTTTTCGACCCTCTCTCCGTGACTCTGGAACTGTATCGGACTTCAACAAAGTGACAGAGACCTGCGGAAACATTTACTCCTTCTTTTCTCTGCTCCCGCACACTGCGCCCTGATTGTCCTTACACTGGATTCCGCATTCCACTGGCACGCGTCCACCATCTTTTCTGCTGTGAAAAAACTCCTGCCAAGAGACGCGGTTCCTCTCCTGATGCCTGCATGCAACTCCTCGCCGCGAGAGTCGGCACTGAAGAGACTGGACTCCTCGTTACCTCTACAGCGACTGGAACTTTCGTGAAGGAACCAGCTGAAGTTGCCGCGGGCAGAGAAAGGGCACAGAGAGGTCCAGCAGCCGGACAAGCACGAGAAGGCGAGGTAAGAGCACCGGAGAGCGTTGACGACGGAACAAGAGAGAAAGAGAGAGGCAGCCTGCCGTGTGAAAGCATGGGGGGGAAAGAGCAAGCCATCGAGCCCACGGAGCAGCATGAGCTAGGAGAGGCCAGGCCTTTTGGCCAGACGTTCGAGAGCAGCGAATATGCCGAAGAAGCAAGCGAAGCAGACGGAGAAGGCGACAGAGAGACTCGCGCGGTAGAACCGAGAGAGGAGGAGAGAGGGCGGCGGAGACGAGAAGAGATGACAGAGGCGTGTGTTGCCAGAGTCGCAGAGAGCGAAGCCCGCGTAGAGCAGCAGCGCGCGTGAAAGGAAGGCTGTCGGAGTCCTCTGAGAAGCAGAGCTGAGCTACAAGCGGAAGAAGACGCTTGAAGCGACGCAGGAGGCTCAAACAGCTTCGTCAAATGTGGAGGAACCGGCAGTGGGGCAGTCTTTGTGCAGAGGAGCTCCTCGCCCGAACTTCCACCGCGTCGGCCTGGGCCTCGGATACCGAAAGCAAGCCATCGAGGTGTGCCAGAGACAGAAGACGCGAGAAGACGGGAGTGAAGGAGAGTGCCAGACATGTGGCGAGCGGATGTTACCCTGGGGCCCAGTGGCTCTGCTGGCGCGTGTTTGGGGTGTTGGAGGCCTCTGGAAAAAGAAGAAAAAGACGAGCCAGAAAGACAGACTCTGCTTCTGTGAAGAGAGCAGCAGGGAAGCGCGGTTTTTTTCGCGGCGAGTCGTAGAGGAAGAAGGAAAAGGCGGGCGGAGCGAAGACGACTAGGGAAGGCGGAAAAACGAGGAACCGGACGACGGCCACAAAACACATGGGAGTTGCCGGAGTCGACGCCCCGCAAAGGGCGCTCAGCAATCGCAGGTGCCACGGTTGCCATGATAGTTCGAGAAGTTTGGAAACGGTGGAAGAGCGACGGAACGCGGCAGCCAGTTCGCGCAGGCCCGACTGCGTCAGCACAGCAAAGTCTCGGGTGAGTTCCGCGACCGTGCGGTCGGAAATTGGAAGGGAACACGCCAACGAGGGAAGCAGCCGCCCGGCAGACCCGCAGGAGACAACGAGGCACAGTCGAAACTCAGCAGGAGACCCAACAATCCATTCAGAAGAGCCAGAACTGCAGAAATGGACGTGCAAGCGAATCGCGTGTCGGTCGTCCAAACCGCCGGGCGTGTATGTACACCCGACCAGGTCAGCGCTCGATGTCAGCAAAGACAAATGGCTTCGGCATTTTCTAGACTCGGTGTGCCACAGAACGCAGCGAAGTTTACGGGAGAGAAGGAGAAGCGAGAAAGAAGAGGCCGAAGGAAGGGACGGGAGCAGAGGACGGGGGTTGTCGGAAGGGTCGGCGAGGAAAAGGAAACACTGTGTGTCCCTGCAGAGCCTATGCCGAGCGAATCCGTTCGACAGACAGCTGCATCGTGTACCGTCAGGGAAAGAGTTTCTCTCTGCTTTGTCGTTGGTCGCGCGAGGAAAAACTAGTGCAGTTGTCAGCGGAAAGAAAAGAGTTTTACCTTCTTCTCGTGGACTCGTACCCGGCTCACGCGTGCATGCATGCTCATGTTGGATATGGAGACCACCTTCGATGCTTCTGTTCCTCCGGAGCTGCCGACGAACAATTTCCTCAGACTCTTCTCTCTTCCGTCGTTCTTTCGCCTCAGTCCTCGTAGAACGACAGCGACACAAAGTGCATGGGCTGCAGAAAACTGTGTCTCTCCCGTTTTCCCGTGTGCCTCTGTGTGGCTCTGTCGACAGTCAACAACGAAGACTTTCTCTGCAAGCGTCGCTTTCCATTACCTTGTATCGACAGGCCTTTATTTAGGGCATGTGAATGAGCTACGCCCTTAGTTTTTTCAAGCGAGGCTGTCTCTCCCGATCTGTTTCCCTTCTCCCTCCGGCTTCTCTTGCACTTGTGCGGATGTCCCCGTTAACGTTTCTAGATCTCTCTGGTCTCCGACTTTTCGTGTCTCAACAGTTCGTGTAAACTCTTCCTTTCCGTCACAAGCTCGCTTTCGTTCACGAGTTACGAGTCTCTCGACTGGTCTGAGTCTCTGCCTCCCCCCCTGTATGAGGTTTCTTTCCCCTGTGGCTTCGGGCCTCCTTTCGAGCACCATTCTCCTTTCGTTCTTCTGTCGCGCGCAGTCTCTCTTCTTCCTTTCGTCCATCTGTCTCCGAGGCTTTTCTTGTGCACACTGCAAAAATTCCCTCTCTTCTCCTTCTGCGCGCGTTTTTCTCGTCTCCTCGCCTCTTTCTCGCCATCAAGTGAATGCTAGCGTGCTTCGTGAAAGTCCGAGCACTCTCTTCTCCTTCCGCTGTGTTTCCTCGCTGCTGTGCCTCTCCTCCTCTCCTCTTCCTTCTCCACAACAGTCTCTTTCTTTCCTTTCTCTCGGAAGAGCTTTCTTCGCTCTTCCGCATTCGCCGGGCGAAACGCCGCTGTAGGCACGAACACGAGCGATGGAGCCGTCCGACGGGACTGTCCGTACACCCGAGGCCGCTCCCGCGCCAGGGTCTCTGCGGGCTGCTCCTGTGCATGCAGGGACGGGAGAATCCGAGACAGCGTTTCCAGCTGTCCCCGCGAAAGAAGAGCGGGGGGAATCCGGAGGCAGTTTCCAGAGCGCTGCATGCCTCTGTGGACCCGCAGAACACCCTGAAAAGACCCCGAGAGAAGAGAAAGAGGAGAAAAAAGGAAGGGAAGAGCCATATGCGTCTCCTGCGGACGGTTCGGCGGTGCCAGAGGCGAAGACTGAAGGGACAGGAGCGGAAAAGACAGACAGTGGAGTTCCTGGAGAGGAAACGACTGCAAAGCAGGAAAGCGGAGACAGTCTGGACGAAGAACGAGGACCGTCCCGCTTGAAGTTCCCCTCCTACGACGACTTCTTGAGAGAGGAAGAAGAAGATCGAAACGCTGAAGAGCCAGACGAAGAAGAACCTGGAAAGGCAAATCTCGATGCCGCCTTCGAGTTGTTCATGAGCGAAGTCAAAGACATGCCTGCAGTCACGGGAAAGTCGAACGGTGAGGAGAGGGCGCCAATCCGAGACTAGGGTGAAACGAATGCGAAAAAAACGCAGAGACGCGAAGTCGTCCCCCCCCCCAAAACCATATGAATCCAAGGCAACTTCCAACGACCACTCATCCGATATATATATATATATATATATATATATATATGCGTATATACATGTGTACGTATCTCTGTATGAACGTATGTGTTTGTGTAATTATATGCATATGTATGTATGGGTGTAAGAGGACATCTTCCGGTGTCTCGAGGGATGTGTGCATGAGGTCGGTACATTCCTCTTGTCTCTTTGTTCCTCTTTCTCCGCTTCGCCCCTCGCGTTCTGTCTCTGTTTTCTCTCTTTTTTCGGTTCTCTGTTTGACTTTCTTCTCTCTCTGCTGGCAGGTTTGTGCATGCAAAGGAACTGGAGGTGAACCTGCTCGATTCTCCGCGCACCAGCAGCTGTTTTGGAAGGGAAGCGCCGACGGGTGGAGATGTCGATGTGTGGATCTCTCTGTGCGCCCTTTCAGGTGAAGCCCTGTGCGTCTGTCGTCCCTCGTTTTCTCTCTCTTTCTCTGCTCATTCTTTATCCTTCCTCGTCCTGGCCGTGTTCTCTCCGTTCCTTTCCTATGGTGGCTGCGCTCTCTGACTGCTTTCTCCCGATGTGATTCTTTTATTTTTAGGACGAGGGAAAAAGGAGGCGCGAACTGCGATGCGGAAATTCAAGAGTTCTGACGAGGAGTGCCTTCGCCTCACCTGTCAGACTTTTCCTTCGCCTTTCCAGGTTCTTCTGCTTGGCCCGGAGGCCTCTGAGGATGACATCCGCAAGCAATACAGGAAAGTAAGCGTTCTCGTTCGTGCTGGTTCACGCGAGCTTCTTCTCGGCTTCTCATCTGGTTTCTCCTCCCTCTCACCTGCGGTTTACTACTTTGTTTTTTCCTCTGTTCCTCTCGCAGGTGCCTCTCCGTTCTTCTCTTTGTTCCGTTTCTTCTCGTACGATCACTCCTTTTCTTTCGCTTCCGTTTCGTTCTCCACCTTCCCTGACTTCTTCTTCGTCCTTCTTTTCGTTCTTCTTTTCTCCCCTCACTGTTCTCTCCTTTGCTGCCTACTCTGATTTTTCATCCGTTCATCACCTTCTCCTTCTCCCGTACTTTTCTGTGTTCGCTTCTCGCTCTCCTCCTCGCGTTTCTCTCTTTCCCTGTGCTCCGTGTGCGGCTGTGTGGCGGGCTGCTTGTGACTCACGTGAGCCTCGCGTCA
Source organism: Toxoplasma gondii ME49 (assembly GCF_000006565.2). NCBI lineage: Eukaryota > Apicomplexa > Conoidasida > Eucoccidiorida > Sarcocystidae > Toxoplasma > Toxoplasma gondii. Next base: position 2,472,923 of record NC_031472.1, read on the forward strand.
TTTCTCAATTTTTTAATGGCCTCGAGAGGACGCGACGGAGTTCGGTGGGAGCTTGACACTGGCTCGAAGCGACTGCAAGCGCGTGTTCGCCTCTCGTCCTTCTCCGCTTCTCTGCTTACGCTTCCTTTCTTCTCCTGCTTCTCCTGTCCTGCAGCTGTCTCTCCTCATCCACCCAGACAAATGCAAACATCCGAATGCGCAGGAGGCCTTCCAAGGTGGGAGAACTCGAGAAAAAGTGAATGAGAGGAACAGGAGGAACAGGAGGAACACGAGGCAGCAGTGGAAACTGAAGGGAGAGAACTGCGACGAGAGGAAAATGGTTCCAGAGAGAGAACAGAGAGCGAGCCTCAACATGAGAGCACAAAGACCCAGAGACGCGAAACTCGTGAGAGAAGACCGAGGAACAAGAAAACCTTAGAAAAGACAACGGAGACACTCAAAGAGGAGACAGCGAGAGACAGATGAGAATGGGAGAAAGAGAAGGAGCGAGGACAAGAGCGAGAGCACGGGCAAGAACAAGCACAGGGTTTCGTGGCGGCCCGGTAAAAACAGGAAACGAGAGAGAGCAGTAGAGAGAGAGGGGAGAGAAAATGAGAAAAAGATGGAGAAAGGGAAACAGAGAAGAGACAAGCGTGATGAGAAGCCTGTTGAGAGAACTGGGAAGAGCGAGTAAGGGACAGAAGCACATGGTGAAGAAGAGACAGAGGGGCAACGACTTTCGTCGCGGTAGTGGCAGGGAGAAGAGAAGCCAAGAGGAATGGCCGAGCTGAACCAAATGCGAAGTGATCGTCGAAGTGTCTCCCCATTTCCTTCATTTTTCAGTCGTCAATAAAGCGTACGAACAACTGCAGAGGCCGGAAATGCGCGAGAAATACCGAGACGTCATTGAAGAGGCGAAGCGCCGGGTGCTCAAAGAAAATGCGAAGGAGAACAAAAAGCGGAGAACGCGTAAGTCGGGAAAAAATGAAAACGCGCAAAAAGAGCGAAGCTGTTTCTGTCTCAGAGATAATCGGCGGGACGTCGAAACACGCAATCTTTTTCTCTAGTCATCTTGCCATACATATGCATGTACATATATATATATATATATATATGTATATATATTATATCTGTCGATATCCCTAGATAAGTGTACATGTGTGAATCTGTTATAATTATGTAGATGTGTGCATGTAAATATAAATCGTGCAGTTGTGTGTCACTAGCTTTTCCAATAAGTCGCCTACTGCCGTATACGTTTCTTATGTGAACTTGAGATATAGAGTTAAATGTACCTGAGTTCATGCACCTGCATCTATCCCACTCTCCATATGCACATATGTTCACATACATACAGATTTATATATATATATATATATGCATATATTTACATGTATATACATATATGTATGTTCATACTGGAATACGTGCGTCTGTAGGTGAACAACACAGTGGAAGCTTTACGTGTACAGCCGTGACTGTCTTTTGAAACTTTGGCAATGTTTGTTTCTCGCGTTTTCTGTCGGTGTGCTCTGGTTTGTCTTCGGATTCCTTCGCATGTCTCAGGATTTCTTTCTCTTTCTTGGCTTCCCGGGTTCTCGTCGTTTCTCTCGCTGTCCTCGACTGCCGTCGTTCTTCTCGTTTTTTTCCTTTCCCCTCTTCTGTGGGCTTTGCTTCAGAGAGCATTGACGTGCCTCTGCTGTCCGAGGACCCTGAGGAACTGCAGACAGAAATCATGGAGATGTGTGAAAAGCTGTTGGAGGAGACGCGAGAGCGCCGCGAATATGCAGAGCGCACCAGGCAGGCCAACGAGCGCTACGAGAAGGAGGTAAAGGATTGTTAAATCGGTTTCTCTTGTCTCCGTCGGCTCCGTGTCTCTGTGTGCGTTCGTCAGTGGCTTTCCTTTTTCCGCTGTCTCCGTTTTTCGCTTGGTGGTCGATCGAGTGTCAGCTGCTTTCAGCGAGGTTGGCTCGCCTTCTCGGGAAGCAGCAGACGAGGCGTTACGTCTCAGTGCACGACGTAGTTGTCTAGGGAAGCGGGTCTTGGAAACGGTAGAGTATAGGTGCGAAATTCCTCGCATTCACATGCGCGGATAGCAGGCAGGCGCGACGACATGTCTCTAATAATAGGCATGAGCTTTGGCGTCATCGACTCTGTCGCTTTTTCTCTTCGTTCCTCCTTCCTCTTCCTCTCTCTGTTCCATCCCCCATCTCCCCCGGGTTCGTCTCTCCTTTCTCTACCTGCTTTCCGTCTCCCTTCTTGCCTGCCCCGCCGTGCATTCGCGCCGTCTTCTCTTTCCGTTTTTCCTGTTCTTTTCCTTCTCAGCAACTGGAGAAGCAGGCGAATGAGGAACTCGAAAAGTGCAGAGAGAGGAAAGAGTGGCTGGACAAACGCGACGAGCGCGTGGGTGCGTGGAGAGAATATCAGGTGCGGTTTCACGAGACGCGACAAAAGCAAGCAAAGAACTTCCCTTCAGCCTCAAAAAGGTGGCCGACATCTCGGCTAGCTTCTCTCTCTGTTCTTCCGCGACGCTGGTCCTATGCCGCACCGCCGCGCGCGCCGTTCGTTTTCTTCCGACTTTTGACCCCGACTGCATGCGCGAACTGAAGTCGGAAACGCTTTCCATGCGTCGATTCTCCCGACTCAAGGTCGAGGGTGCTCGCATCGACTTGACTTGTGTTGCCACGATTGTTTGGTTTCGCCTTTCGTTTCCTGCACGCTTCCGGTGCCCGCGCGGAAGCTCGAACCTCGCCTTGCCGATTTCGTCTCGTTCATCATTCGCGTTGCGTTCTATGCGCGCTTTTCTCTCTGCTTCACCTGTCCTCGCCTGTTTCCAGAGTGCCATCCAAGCGAAGGACGTGACGCTTCAAGCTTTCACGGGAGTGAAGCACCGAAGAGAAGAGCGAAAGGAAGACGACCTCGTCCGCAAGAAGAAGCAAATGCAGGGAATCGACACTTCCTACAAAGACAGCTGGCGGTGAACATCCTGGGGAGAGGAAAGACCGTGGGCGGCAAAGGCCATTCTCTGGATGACGCGTCAACTTTTCTTGGGGGTGTGGCCTGCTTCTCATGTTTTCTGGACTTCCACAGGAGATCATGTCTTCGGTTGAGAACTGCGCGAGGGAGTTCGCAGAGCGCTATCTCAAAACTGGTCCTAAACTGAAGCGAGAACAGAGAGACTGTCTGCGTCTCTGAGCTTTGCGTTAGACTCTCATAGTTTCACTGACGTGGAGCACAGCAGTGCAAGTTGTGTGAGAGAGTCTTAAAGCGCCCTGCTTTTTGCCGTGCGGCGAGCTGAAGCACGGACTCGCCTTGAGAACGCTGCAAGGCTTCTTGTAAATGACAGATCAAAGTGTGCTTATGTGAAGTCGTCTCCTGCACTCTCATGAACATGCATCTACAGATCTCCATGCATGCACGTCACCTCCGTATGTTAAATCCAAAATGTCTGGATTTCGGTGGTGTCACTTGTCCACTTGTGCCTGCCTGCTCGGCTTGGCTGGTGGGCAGTACAAACCCGGGAGATTTTTCGCTTTCAAAGTGAGGAACGGAAGAGGCGCTCAGACTCCTTTGTGGGCCATCTTCCTCTTTGTCTCTTTCTCCTTCTCCGCTCCTCTTTCGCTTCTTTTCTTCCCTTTCTTTTCTCTTCTCTCCGCTGTCTTGTCTTTCTTCTCGCTCTTCTCTTCGCTTGGCTGTCCTCTGTGTCTTCTTCCCTTGTTTTCCTTCGATATGTGCATTATTCTTCGCGATTTTCCCTTTCCTCTCTCCTCTTTCCTGGAATCAAACGTCATCTGCCTTTTTTCCTGGAGCCTGAGGCACATGCTGCTCCTTCCCGGCTGTCCTCCAAAATGTCCAGATGTCCGGTGAACCGCAATAACGGCATGCACACCTATCCACAATATCTACAATATATATATGTACATACGTCTATGTATGTTTATATATGTATATATATATGTATATGTGTATATATAAATCGAGAGTTTGAGTTGCTTCGCACCTACTCTCTAGACGTTTGTGGCGAATGATGACGCCCAGAGACCTCAAGAGACGCGCAACATGGGACGCTGAACGTCTGTCGCATCCGACTGGATGTTCAGCCTGTGATAAACGAGATCTAACGCGACGGAACTGTCGCCGTTCGGTCATTCAACACCCTCATCAATCAGTCCTCGGGGCTTCCATGCATGTCGTCCGACGACCGGTGTTTTCAGCGTGTGTGGCGTTGAAAGGAATTCGCCCTGAAAGACGGCGCGCCCTACGCCTTGCGTCACCAACATGTCACTGAAAGAACATTGGAAGCGAGGAAATGAGTATCTCTGTCATAGAATGAGTATCTCTGTCTCGTTTTTCTGTTTCGTTGTTTCCGTGTTTGCCTCCTGCTCCGCACGACTTTGCAACAGGCAAAGAAAGCAGCGCCGCAGCTTCATCGAACTCGAAAAAGGGGGCGTTTCCCTCGAAATCCACGCGTTCTGCACGGTGCTTTTGCGCCTTCTTCCAGGAAAAGAATTTCCTCTCAAACGGGTTTACCTTCCGTGGTGCATGTGCGTCCCGTGACACCGCATGCATGCAGGTTTTTTTCATCGAAAGTAAAGTAACACTGGCGCCTCAGGAAACGTGTGTATGCATCTGGGGGACCTATTCTTTTTAGTGACCAATAGCCTATTGCCGGCAAAAATGTCACCCGAGGAGGAAACTGCTGATCTCAGCTGACTGAAATATCCATTCAACAATGAACATCTGAGAGTCAAGGCCTCCTCGCAGCTCGTGTAGATGTTGTCGCTGCAGCGTTTCCTCGCTACACTCGCTGATTCCCAGGTCTTTCCTCCCTCGCATGTTCTTCTCGTGATTTTCAAAGGTCCAAACACGTTGTTTCACCGTTGAAAGGCATCGTCGTCAATGACTGCCTTCTTTTTTCCCTCGTCCGCCGCGTCCGTGCGAGCTCCGCGAGCTTCTTTACTTCTTTCTTGTGGACAAAGTCACATCAAAGAACCTTCTGAGTCAGACCTCACGCAGTCAAGTCGTCAATGTTCCCTCACGTGAATGCACGGAAACCGAGAGTTCACAAATGTGTGTGCAAGCACGCCAAAGCTGGGCATGCCGTGGACTCACCCAGTGCGAATGTTCGGCTTGTCCGAAGGCAACAGGACGAACGAGAGCGCGCATGTACTCGACTCTGTTCCGTGAGTGTTGTCTCTCTGTCCCGTTTACTTCAAGAAACACAAAGAAGGAGTCAGTTCGGGAACTGCAACAATTCGTTTCACTTGAGAGGCGCAAGGACCCCTCTCGAGGCCGCAGCGTACTGAATGAGCTCGCAAACGATGGAGCAACCGCGTCCGCGTGAAGGTCGCGGAGATCCCAGCACTCTTTTCGATGTTTCTATCCTTTCATCAGTCGCTGCAGGTTTACCTGTTTCGCTCTTTTCATCTGTTTTAGCGGCCCTGAAATCGCTTCTTCCGCACTGACTTCTTTTGGCCGCGAAGCATCGAAAAGAAGCAATCCGAAGGACCCAAGCAGCGACGCAGAATTTGACCGGAAGAAACAGAAGTGAAGCAGGAGAAGCAGACGAGGCCTACGAGGAAGACGAGGAGGAAGACGAGGAGGGAGAAGGAAGGGGGAAAGGAGGAAACGAAGAAGAGAAGCTCGACGAAAGGCGGATGAACGAGAAAAGTCGAGACAGAAAAGGAAGACGACCCCAGAAACAGGGAGAACGAAAGAAGGAAGCAAGAGTGTGGCGACGAGTATGGAGAACCATCGCAACGCGAGAAGTGGAGAGGAGGCAAGGAGACAGACGATGGGGAAGGAAGGCCGAATTCGCGAGGCGTACCCCTCATTGTTTGTTCTGTTTCAACGCATGCGCGACTCTCTGTACCTTCCGAAATACCAAGAAGTGATCGCCGCGATCCAAGCGGACCTCGACGAGGCCGAGAAGCGTGGAGCGGCTCCTTCAGGTAGTTCTGTCGCGGTCGACAGAGAGACGGAGAAGAACGAACGTCCGAGACGTCTTGTGGAGTTCAATGGAGACGAAGAAGGCGTCGGAGAAGGCAAAGCGCGAGCGAAAGCAGAAGCCTGCGGGTGCCCGGAAGGTGAACGCGAAGGAGACGACATTAGAGAGCAGAGAACCCGCATTTTCGAAAACAAAGAGACCGCAAAAGACACAGAAGTTGCTGCGGGGACTCCGGACGAGGCCTGGTGGTGGCTCTGCTCAAACCCCCCGTCCTTCCCGTTCTACGAGGTGTACACGTACGTCAGTCTGTTTGCTCTGGGGCTGTCTGCGACGCGCTTTTTGACTCTTGAGTTCAGATCTTTAATGTTTTTCTTCACCCGCATAAGACACATTTGACAGAGTAGAAGCGTTCCGCCATGCTCGTCCGAACGCGGGCACTCACGAATCAGAGCCGCCCCGAGCTCGAACGAAATGCGGATACGCTGTCCAGCTCATACGACTGCCGCACTCAGAACAGGCACTATAAGTAAACGATTGCGGAGGCGAGCGAAAAAAAACAACTGAAGAAAACTCGACTTCTCGCGAACCTTCCCCCCAGGTCTGTGTGTGATAACTGTGTCGCCTGTTAAGGCTCCTTCGCTCGGATTCATGCATTTCTAGTAACCGTTGTTACGAGAACTCAGCGCAGCAGACCGGTGTGCTGGTCACGGAAGGCACAGTTGAACTTGAAAAAAAGCAAGTCTAAGGACAGAACGGGCGACACAGAAAGTAAAGAGCAACCCCGGAAAAGACCGGTGTCTCTTGGCGGTAGCGGAGACATTGAAAAGACCCAGTTTCGTCGGTTCAGGTGTCGGTAGGATGCTGCGAATTGACTGGCGAGAGATCCACAGCTTCGAGGGCACCGCTTCCGAAATATAATAGTAGAGACCCGTCGCGTGTGCTCTGTCTGTCTGTCCTCGGCGTCTGCATGCAGTCAAGAACTCATTGACCTTCTCGCTGCGTATCTGCATCGACGCATTTGCGAGAGATTCAGGGCGGCAGAACTTCGCGGAAACGGCTGTGAAAGTGAAGGGGTGCATTTCCCTCTTGCACAAAGAAAGAAACAGGAATCTCAGGAAAAAACAAGTCCTCCAGAAACGCATGAGAGACGCAGACAAGCTGCATTGTCTCCTCTTCGAGTGCTGGAAATCGGAGCCGGCACCGGATTGCTTGCTCGCCATCTCACTACCGCGCTGGATTCTCTTCTTCTTCGGCATCCTCCTCACGAATCCCCTTGCTGTCCTTGTTGCTCTGCTTCTGTTCCTTCCTCGTCTGTTTCTTCTGGTTTTTCTCCTTCTTCGTCTTCTTTTTCTTGTGCAGTCGAGAGAGAGATGCGGACAGCGGCGACTGGTGGCTGTAAGCACTTGAACTTGACGTCGGACCATGAACCTGGCTGTGGAGAGGGGAGGGACGCGGAGAAAGAGTATTTCCCTGGAAAAGGAAAGTGGTACTCGTACCTGGCGAGTGAGGCGCGCAGAGACCTCAGGTGTCTGTACAGGCGAGTGGTTTTCGGAGATTTCCGCGAGTTGCTTGCCTCCTACATGCCGCACATTTGCATTTGTTCGTGGATGCCGTTCAACATCGACTGGACAGGGATATTTCGAAACTTCTCGCGCGTTCAAGAGGTGATGTGGGTCGAGGAAAAACGGAGCATGTGTCTCCGTCCACCAGGCGAGGCAACAGAGAGAGGCACAGAGCGACAGGAATCTTGTCGCCAGCCTAACAGCGGGACTCAAACAAATTCTGAACGCGCTGCTGTCGCCTCCGAACAGGCCTTTTCGTCTTTGCCGAGTTGTAGAGAGAACGACGAGGAAGCAGTCGACACGTGCGGCGGACGGGAAGAGAAGAAGCAGACGGGAGTGGAGGACTATGTTCTGATTGGTCATGCCGAATTCGGCCTTGTTGGCAAGCCGTAAGAGCCGGAAAAGCCGTTGTGGACTCTAGCGTCGTCGATTCTGACCCGTGGGGCTTGCTTTGCACGCGCCCACACTTATTTCTTGAAATTCGTGTCCCTTCGCCCCAATGGACAATCAGCTTCAACAGACACGGTAGAGCCCGAGATCGTTTCGAAAGAGATTTAGAGCCGCCTGACGGATCGATAGCAGCTTACGGTTACGTTTCAGGTGCACTCCGGTTGTTCCCGCACCTTCTCCGCATGTCCGAGACAGGTCGTTAGGCCGCGCTTGCAACTTTTCAACGCGCTCGAGTGTTTTTGTTTCTGCTCCGCGAATCGGACTCTCTTGTAGCTCCTCTCGTCAGACCGATGTTTGTAACTCGCTGGGTATTCTTGACCCTGCATAGCGCCTTTTGTCTCGGTTCTTTCCACAGAAAAGATTTCAGTGATACGAAAAACAGGCGATACAGGCTGGCATATGGCAGTGGGCATTTGTTTTCAGGCATGTTCTGACTGCGCTGAACGTGTGTGTCTGTGTGTGGCTGCGTTCGGGAGGGTAGGCGCGAGCTAGCGTGAATGCCACCATACACGCACTTTGTTGAGCGCTAGACCTACACCGACACATCGCGTTACAGATTCTGCGCTTGTACAGCGGCCTCGTCGAGTTATTTGTGGGTCTCTCGCTCGCGGCCGGTCTGCTTTCTGCACAGGATGGAGACGTGGGGTTTACGATTGCCGGCGCATGTCCATTTGCCACAAGGAGTAGAGTTCCGTCGACAGGACATAACATGTTCAGGTGAGTCGTCTGACGCTGAAGGAAAGTCGGAACTGCCCCTCCAAGAGCGCAAACGGCAACGGGACAGGGACTCGGGCATTCAACGGGATCGCGATTTCGAGGGGGGTGGTAGGTTGCAGAGGGTTGCTGTGTCTTCTGGGGTGGAAACTGGTGGCATCAGTCCTGCAGGAAGAAGGCGTTTGTGGATGAACGTAGGAGACGAAAAAACACACGGAACACCCTTTTGCGACAGATGTAGCGACATCGGACAGGATTGTCCATTAGCGGTGCGGGCTACGGAGACTGAAGAGGAAATCGGCAAAGGTGTGGAGTCAACAGGCGCAGACGAGTCTGCTTTGCACAGTGAGATGCATCAAGCGAACGGTCACGGCGAGGCTGGCGGAGACTGTGTGGAAGAAGGGGAAGAAACTGCCACACTGTTGCCTCTACAGGAAAGGCTGTATTGGCGAGACGGATACACGCGTGTGCATCTCGGAGGTTCAGATGAGATTTTCCAATGCAGCAGGTTCGACGCTGTAGAGAGCCTCGCAAATGGTGGTGCGAGCAGCTCCAGGGTTTCTATTTTTAGGAAACGCAGAGTGTAATCCGTTTTTTTAGTGACACCACTCCTCTGGTCAACATGTGCGTTGCATGCAAAGTAAGGCGACGCTTGCTTTTAGGGAGTCTGACGCAAAGTTGAGACGCGGTCACGGAAGACGTCGTGGCGAAGCTTCGAACCTGAGCGCTTTTCTAAAAACAAGAATGGTGGTTTTCCTTCAGGATGGAAACATGTTGGTGGCAGGCAATCGATATCGGCTCGTCACCCTCCTGAAATGTCTACTTTCGTACGATGATACTGATTATGCTAGCATTTGAGCAACAGTTTTCTCTCGCATCCTAGGTACACTTCCCTGCCGCAGGTTCGGTCGAATGCCCCAATATACTATAATCTGGTGGTATGGGACTTTTTGAGGTTAGACTAGCGTGGTAGCTCACTGGGTTGTGCCGAGCAGCATTATATTGCGATCTAGCTACGTCTCCGCAGAACAGTAGGCGGGTGGAAGAGGAGAGGCTGCTCGTTTTCTCTCATGTTGAGGTAGCGGTGCAGAAGCCATATACTGACCAGGGGAAGCCAGAAGTTGTTTTGTTTCCGTTCCCCGTTATGCGCCCGCTCCTGTATCACGTGCCTGTCGCTGTCGTTGAGGTGCGACCACCTCTCAAGACGGGGTCAGATGAACGGAAATCGAGAATGAAGCAACGACCGTACTTTCTCAGTAGTGCAGCTAACGCAACCTGACGATTACATCCTTCGACAGAACAGAGTACCATATCCATCATCAGCCTGCGACCCTCAAAAGCAGAAGCGAGGTTCCGTAGTTTCAGTTAGAAAGTTCGGGTCTTTAATTTCGATGAAAGGTCCAAGGAAACTATGACTGTGCTACAGCCACCCACCCCCTCGGCTCTCGCACTAGCTGGAGGCTTCTGCATTATCTTCGTTCGCCGACTGCTGCCCTCACACCGGCATAATGCTCGATCGTCTGTTTCAGCCAACAGTTATCAGTTACGTAACACTCAGCCCATCCAGTCACCGTTTTGGCTATCCCGCACGGAACACGTTTCGTCTGTGTCCCAAGACTTCGGCAGAAATTCCGATGGTGCGGGTAGGAACGATGGCGCGGCGGCAAATGCTCTTGTGCAGAGGCGTCTTTCCAATGGAGACCACCGCCAGCAACCGAGCGAAAAACTGTCTGTAGAACTAAGATGCTATGGTCAGTCCGGTGTGCAGGTTTTTTCACCGGCTAGCTGCATGCTGACAGAGGGTTTCTGGGCCGCGAGCAGACCGGGTGTGCCGTTGCGGTCCACCACCCGACAGACCGCTGTGGTGGTCAGGGCAACACCATGCGGAATCTCGTGGGGTGACCACCGTCCAAAGATGTCCGAAACCCGGGTGGTAGGTAGGCGTGGGGCTGGCATGACGATTCCTGCAACATGGTTGGCGGGTACTCACTCTGCCCGGCGTACGCACGCAGCAGCGAATCAGCTAGTCGATGATGGGATGGTTCTTGTAGTGAAAGAGCGGAACCCATGCGCTACAGCGGGTCGTGCGAATCAGCGGCAAAGTGTTCTCCGCGTTGGTCATGCGGCTGGGAATGCGGCCAATACTTGGGCCAACGAATCGTACGTTGTTCGATGGAGGGGCGGCGGTTTGGGTGACTACGCGAGAGGCAAGTTTCAGTGGACCACGGCGGACGACCGTTACCGGGGTTGGCCGGACCGGAAAGGATCGAACGTTCTTCCAAGTTTCGTTGGGGAGACTTGTTTTTTTGCGCTTGGGGTAAGCGTTGTTTCCTCTGGTCTGCAAATCTGGTGAATTCGCTCTCTGTGGTAGTCGTCAATTTACGGTGAGGAGCGGTGGGGACTGAAGCCGGAAATCCCTTGGGAAGCTGCGGCAGGAACCGTTTTAGCATGGCCGGCTGCATGAGGGAAGGTTGGCAAGCCGTGCCCGCGCTGCGCCAGGGTCACCTGCTTGCATAAGAAACCAATCTGTTTTTTCGTCTCTTAGTGCTGTGTCTTTGTGAAGTCCGACAGCTGTTGTTGGATGTATGTCGGACGCGTCTGCCAAAAGTTACAGAGTGAAGGTAGCCTGCCTGCCGGGCAATTCGTTTGCGGACCAGTGGACAGTCGTTGTGATTGGCAATTCTCGGCAGCAGGCCCTTGACCTTTTGCTTGTTTTTCTTCTCTGGCCTTCATGCTCGTGTATTGTTTTGCTTGCTTTAGGAGTTCGGGTCCCACTGTCGGGGTGGTGGAGCATAAATGAGTTCCTCCAGAAGGCCGGCGCGTAGATCTGGTACGGTTTCTACTCCGCAGGGGCACGAGTTTTAATGTTGTTCGGATGTCTGCGGGGTCTTTTTGGCTGTTCTTCAAAGTGCTTTGGGGAACCGCCAACGTTTTTTCGGAGATAAGGGGAGGGCGGTGATGCTACAGGCCGCACATTGTTTTTTGTCCGTGGAAGGAACTAACACCGGCTGGGGTTTGTAACCGGATTCAGGCAGGAGGCTGCTCTAATCTGTGTTGGTCACCCGTCCAGGCAGACGTGCGTGGTATTGATTTCTTTCGTTTGTTGTTACCAGGGAGGACGGTGCACAAAGTAGACGGTGAAGATCCAGAGTAGTGACGGCCCGGGGTATTATGAGTGTTGCAGCTCGGGATACCGTCTGTTGGAGAAGCGGTTGCATGTTGGTACTGTGAAACCTGCTAGCATGTGCCCGTGTGGGCCTTTGTAAGCGTATGATCCGTTCGTGGCCGATTCTCTCCCAGATAAGATTGCATCTGTGCTGCTGGCTTCTGCGTGTTCAAAGCAGCGTCGAACAGTGATGTTCTTTTCGAACACAAACTACAGTGGGGGATGATCATCACCTGAAACACATCAGAACCACGTTGTCGCCTGTGGTGTTTTACATTTTGCCAGGGAACCTACTTTGTGGCAGCCCGGTGCCCTGATTTCTGGGACTGGTTCTGTGGAAACAGTGACAGGTTGATCGAAACCTACGGAATGATTCCGTGACAACCCATCGGAGGCGTGAGACTATTGGCAGTTGCGTTACAGTTCTCTTCAGTTAACTGTTGTACAGGTGTACTCTTTGGAGGAACGTGTCCCTTCCGTTATTGTGATTGGGTATCCTCGTGGTGGTTCGTTTTTTTATCAAGGCGGCTGGTTGGGAGGGAAGGTGACAGTCCGCTATCCAAGTACTTTCGTGTGCGTATCACCAGCTTTACCCGCAAGATGTTGGGACGCCGGTGTTCTTACGACAGTTTCCTTCCACCTCATCATGGCCAAAATGGTAATGGGTTCGGATCTTTGTCCTTCGACCCCACTATGGCGAACTTACTCGCACGAGCGAACTCGAATGGGCAATCAGACCAGGTGCCGTCCAGGTTTCCGTCATTGTCGTCGAAAGGTTCCAACGATTACAATGGAGCGCGCGAGATGTTCGTTCATTCGGGGATTCCATTTATCCTGGATAGCCAGGGGGGCAATCCTGGAACGACAGATATATCCGGTGGAGATGCGTTTGGTACGGATCCGGCAGTCGCGGGCCTGGACCTTCTAACTATAGCGCCTGGAACACGACATGAGCTTAACCGTTCCGGAACGGGTAGCAGCTGCGGCGATCGGCCTTCACGTGGAGAAAGCTTTCGCCGAACGGATTCAACCAATTCGGACCAGCCTCTGCTGCTATTCTCGAAAACAGATGATTCTGCTGCGTATGGATCTGGCCAGTTAGACGAGGTAGGATTGCGTGTTGGACACACCACTCTTGGGTGGAGTACCGGCCCGCGGGTAAAACGTGAACTGTTTACAAGCGTCAGTTGGATGTACTTCGGGCACAGTACTGCCGCAGGAAAGTGTGGATCATGTTAGCGGTGATTTCAGAAGCGGGTGTGGAGGGTTGGTGTGCTGCTGTAGATGGACCTTGGTTAGAAACACTGTGAGGCGGTCTCTGCGCTGAGAGGTCGTTGCACGTGATTCCCGATGGCGTGTGTGGAAGATTGTCACGAACGCGTGTTCAAATGTGTTTTTAGGGCAAGTGCAGATGATGCTCAAGTGCGAATTTCAGGTTCAACCTTTGTTGTTGTACTATGGCTTGCGGACTGCGGACTGTCCGAAAAAGGTGTGCAGAGACTGAAAATCATCGTGCATGTCCAGGTATTTTTGTTCGTCGAGACATGTTGTTTTTGCCATGAATGTCCCCGTTCATCACACATATATGAATACATGCATGCAATGTATTCATACATGTTTGTTTATGGCGATGTGCGGTGCGGTTTTTGCATGTGTTCACAGGGTGGTCCACCAGCGTTCATCACGCAGGGTCCACCGGTGCTGCAGACGGCGGAATCGGAAACAGGCCCTTCGTCGATGAGTACATTGCCGAGTGCATCCTACCCTGTTGCGGACTCTTGCTCGACGACAGCTAGTATGGAGAACTTGATAAACCAAGCAGGAGCTTCTGGTGCGCTACACAGCTCAGGACCGCGTTTCGTTGAACGAGTGCCATCGACTCTACAGTCGTGTACGGCGACAGAGTCGGGTGCTCAAACGGGTCGAGGCGAAAGTTTGTATTGCTCGTCTGGTCAACGGATGCCGATGGACAGAACAGGGACTCAACAGCGGATGACGGGGGGGAGCGTTGGGAGTGACTGTCACGGTCTGTGGCAGGGGGGTGCGCAGTTGCATGTAGCACCCGAGCAATATCGTGTGGTGTACCCGCATCAAGGCCATGGTGCCGATGTGCAGAGTAAGTGGGAAACAGGCACCGGTCAGTACCACCCTCCTCCTGGGACACCGTATGTAGGGACCGCGTACCACTGGTCCGGTGACTGGTTCGGTGCAGAGCAACAGCACCAAGGCGCGAGTAAAAATTCGTTTCGTTTTGACCAACGTGAAACCGAAGGCACTCGAGAAGGCGCGCTACCAGGGACTGGAGAGGATCAGGCAAGAGGTGAGATTCGAGGCTTTCAGTTGCTGCGTGCGTGTGATACTTGTTACCGCAGAGCGGTCTTGTGTCACCTTTATTCGATATTTTTACGCGCGGACTTGTGCGTCCATAAAAATCTTAACTGGGAGGTCGTTAAGCGGAACCAGCAGTGACGGTAATACATCGACAGTAGAGGCCGGCAGACAGTAACGCCAACATTTATTCCCAAACATTTAACGGTGATAACAAGGCAACACTCCTATACTAGTTCGGGAACGGATATTTTGTCCTCTAGGTCCCACTCCTGCGATTCCGCGCGTGGAGAGGAACATTGCTGGCGCAACACATGTGCGGTGTGCATGCAGCCCTTTCGGATTCTGGAGTGATGTCGCTGACGACTGACGCATACTTTTCAGCAGCGCATTCTGAAGCTGTTTCACCAGCATCATCTGTGCCGTCGGATAAGGGCTGCGTCGCCCACCACGGTGTTGCTGCTGATGAGCCCGGCTCCTGTTCTGCAGAGGGAGCGCTGGATGGGGTTTCTTCTTCGGGCAACAACGCGATCAGGTCGTCTTCCTCTTCTCTGGCTCCACCGACGGGGAATTCGACAGCGACAACTTCGCCTGGAATTGCAGCAGAAGCCAGCTGCAGCGGTTCACTTGCAGCTCCGGACGAAGCGAGTGTTCTGCCAAGCAGGACAACTGGGACCACCAGCAGCAGTGACTCCGGTGATGCCCATTCGGAAGGGGGCGATGGCTCGGAAGGTGGGGATCGGTGTATCACCGAGCTGACGAAGGGAAACAGGTGTATTCGGGGAGCCCCGAGAGCGACAGTGCAGCAGCTCTATGGCCAGACCTACGATTTGGAAGCTTTGGCTCTGGAAATCGACCGCACTTCTCTGGACGCAATGGACACGGGCGAGATCCGGAGAGACTACTATCCGGGTGTGAAGTTTCCGGTTGGCGATTTGGGTCGGAAACTGTTGTTGATCGCTGTGCGAGAGAAAATGGAGGTAGGCCACGATTGAGTAGCGGGGGCAATGGAAGATCTGAACAGCTGGCCAAAGTCATAGTATACACCACCCAGAAAAAGGGAGTTTATAGCAACTCAGAAATGTCACATTATAATATGTAATGGGGAGACTAGCTTTAGCTTTTACCTGATTAGTCGTGCATGCCTAATGACATTGTTTTTTTAGGTCCCATTTGTGTGGATATTCAGAATTTGGTGGATGTAATGTGGCGCGGCATATTCCGATGGCATCCGCGGGGCGACTTTAGTGGCAGCGTACATTCGTACATAACAAGAAAAAGTGTACAGATGGTATGTATAGTGTTGTGTGTGGTAGGGGTTTGCGAAGGGCAGAGTTTACAACAAACGCGGTCGCTGGAGTGTTTTGTCGCATGCAGGCCGGCACGTGTGGACAACTGAAATTTCTTACGTTGACTGACCTGTTCCGTCTGGCGTACGAACTGGGCATGTGGAGCTTCGCGCTGAAGGTTTCGATGGCATACAAAGCTGGCGGGTTGCGTATTCCAAAGGGAGGCCTTGGAGGAGGTAGAGGTGGAGGCGGAAGGGATGAACTTTGGTGTGCCAAAGAGAGTCGTCGCCGTCGAAAGGGACGGAAAAGCAACAGATCGCGGACGAAGGCAGGAACTGGCAGAGTCGCCAAGGCTGATCAAGATGGAGACGCTTTAGAGGACGAGGAAGAAGAAGAGCATCTCGACACCATGGCGTGGCCGCCCCAAGGCAAGTTCCAAGCTGGAGGCGGTAGAGTCGACTTCGGTGAGGAACGCGGCGAGATTAACGAAGGACACTTCGTTAATGAAGCGGAGAGCAAAGGGATAAACGCGTGGGGTATGGACGACACGAGGGGAATGTACATTCATGGGCTGTCGGAAGGCCCGATAGAAACCAGGGACGGTGGAGACTTCAGACAGGGACAAGATCTTTCGGCCCAGAAGGCTCCTGAAATTTTGGCGAGTCGCGAGCCTGCCCAGTTGCGAGGCTTGCTGCCGGAGGAAGAGCTGCAGTCCATGTGTCACGGAAACTTAATGGGTGAACACGTAAGTCAGCAGGCGCAAAGCGTGAAGGGACAGTTAGACTTTGACGGCTACGCAGAGCAGGGAAGCGAATTGGGAGCGACTCAGTGGCCGGGACAAACGCAGTCTTCGTTGGGGGAAGGGGGGGCAGAGGAACTGGACAACCAACCAAGTTTGCGCACATTGCGAGTGCGAGCGAGGCCTTCTCGAGTGAGAAGGGGAAGGAAACGCTCCCGGACGCAGAATTTCGAGGGAGAGGAGAACGAGGCAATGCCGTGGGAGACAGACGGGCAAGAAAATGTAGGTTGGAGGTACGATGGGGGGCTGGCGGTTCCGTGCGCGTTCAGCGCCGACAACCCCGCTGTGTTGGGAGCTCTTTCCGGTAGTTCTTCAGTGTTTGTGTATCCAAAAACACAACACCTGGAAGCAGGCGTGGTGCTGGCGGGTAGAAGAGAGGCGGGGCCCAGCAGGGAGAAGGTGGCGAGGGTAGAGGGGAACACCAGCGACGGTTTTGAATTGGGTGACCGTTTCAATTCAGGCACAGACGCACGCGAGTTCCAGTGCCTACAGTCAGCCGGCGCGTCTGATGCCACGCTGATGTCGGTTCTTCAAGGTTCGGGTGTGCAGACCGAAGAAGGGGGAGACCCGACGGTCGAAGTGGGAGGACTACTTCCACCTCCGTCCGATGCAGTGGAAAATGGATGTCAGAGCTCGGTGTCGCCAGCGGAGTTTGCAAACAAAGACTTGTATTTTTACGGGCAGTTGCCATGTGCTGGTCCGGAAAGCGTAGGGACCGGGCGGACAGATCTGAACACCTCTTCGCTTGGGGACGGTAACGTGAATTTGGAGGTGTTTCGTCAGACAGGCGGGGTAGACTACAGCTTGAAAGGTCGCGGCCCACCCGACTACGATAGAAGTTCTGGACAAGAAGAGCAGAACCGTGCCCCGTTTTGTCAAGTGGCCGACGATGCCGGCGCCGCCGTTGGCGACTGGATTAGCGGGAACCACTAGTTTCACGGTTTGCAAGTGGGTATGACTTGTGTTTTGTGGGGAAATGTGTGCCGTAATCTCGGAAAAGATTAAGTTCATGCATTTGGATCGCTGTCCGGCGAATCGCGGCGCTGCGTGACGTTCCAGGGGGCTGCGTTCTGTCGCGCCATCGCAGCAGGGAAAAACGGTCTTCTTAGGTTACGTGGGCAAGGCGAACCGAGTGTTTTCTCGGTGTGTGGTGGAACGCAGAGGAGACAGGTATCGGTTTGCAAACGCGCATTTGGTGCTTTCGTCAAAAGAAGCATACTTTTCACATGAAGTGAGATCTCTATTTCCTAGCGACGCGACAGGTAAATCTTCGTGCGTGACGCTTTTGGGGGACGCAAATTACTAAATGGACTCCAGTATGTCCTTCTTCGCGAGAGTCTGTGTTGACGAGCCGCGCCACTCTGTGGTTAGTGCAGGTTCTGTGTGAAACTACAGGTGGAGAAAGTTTCTTGAGTAGTGAAGTTTTGCAAGTGAATTCGTGCCAGGCGTGCCTTGAAGAACGTCGCCGGGGCGGCCGGACGGCTGCGCAGGTGTTGGGTTTGGATGCAGGTTATGTTCCGAATTATAGTTTTTGCAAGTGTACTGCCGTTTTGCTTCCGTTTCTGTGTTTATGCATGCGAACCACCGCCGAGTGTTGTAAAGTAGCATTGGTCTTTCTGTACGCGAAAACGAGGTGGAAGTCCCGCAAAAACGTTTGGCTCCTCGTTGTACCAAAAGGACGTAGCGGAGTGTTTTTATTTTGCAAAATGTGAAATGAAACGCATGGTACCAGGGAAAACTGCACCTTCATAAATGACGTATCTTCGGCCGTTAAACCGCCATGCGAAGAACGGCGTTCGCGATCATGAGTCTCAGGTGAACGAGATGCCTCAGACATTTAGCGTCTGTCATTAACAAATGAGGATAAAAAGCAACATTCATCGATGTACCGTAGCTGTAGATTAATGCTAATTTGAGAGTGTCTCTCGTGTGACACTACCCTGATCAAAGCGTCTCAAGATAGCACCGAAGATAGATCTAAAATTGGAGTGGGGTGGGGAAAGAAGGTTGCCTCCCAAATACAAGGAAAGAAATCAACTGTGCAGTACCTGAAACAGCCAATTTGAGGTTGACAGTTGGCCAGACCTGCCAACGAGGATGTACAGAAACGCCGAGGATTATTCACGGTGGAAGGTTGTCGCTCAGGTGGTGTAGAAGCAAGGGAGCTGGCGGTTTAACTGGAGGTACTGTAACATTCCCGTCCCCGTTAGGGCAGACAGAAACGTTCTTTCCTGCAGCACCTTCGATGTTGAAAGGGCACACGTGGTTCGCTAAACGATTCTGGTGCCGAATTGGGAGGGAAGAGTGGCAACGACTCGAGTGTTCACGCTCCTCCAACTCTGTAAGAAGACATACACATCATCGAGACGCTGCGAAAGACGAAACAGAAATGTTACCGGGGAGACACTTTACCAATTATACGTGTGGTTGGTCGGGGCCCACGGAAAAATGTATCCACGTGTGTTCTAACAACGTCTAGGTAAAGTTTGTAATGGACAGGAAGTTGGAAACGTGCTCTCGTCTTGCGAGGGCGAGAGACAGCTTTTTGAGGTGGAAAGCCGCCGCCGTCGTCAGGTCAGCAACGGAATTTCTATTCGCTTACTTTGATGCACCACCTTGTGATTTGTCCTGATCACACTGCGGCTCTCTTTTTTGTAACAAAAATCATTCAAATGAAGAGAGTCGTTTACTCACCAGCGCAATTCCTGGGCACACAGTCCACCGTGGCTACATGCACGCTTTCGTGGCTGCAGGTCGTTTTCTTTCAGCATTCGCAATGAATCTGCATAAACGTAGCACCGTAAAAGACTAAGCTTCATTATGTTCGACCTCCTAAACACTGGATATGTAACTCCGTGCCGCCCAGACCAAGTCACACCCATCGAGTGCAAGCTGCTTCAGCTGTGTTTTTTGCCGGCAGACAGTTCCCTTGTTCATGTGTTGAAGTTCTTGCTGTGCAGTTTTCTGACCGACAAAAAAGCAGTTTCCTACGCGAGACGACTACCGAGACATTCCTCTGGTTCGATGAAATGTTTTCGAGTAATTTCGTCTCGTGAGGGCAGTGAAGATAGGAAGCCACGACAGCCTGAGTTTTCCAGCAGAGCAATCGTGCGTTCACCGTGTTCGCAACTCCATTTTCTTGAAAAAAGTAACGAGACTTACGTTCAGGCAGAAAGTGTTTGCACACGCTCCACTTGCACAAGAGCAGCGGCCGCCCACAGAACAGACTACAGCGAGAACCACGGTTGAGAGTCAGGAGTTAGACGGGGATATACGCGAGCGACAAAAACAATGGAGCAACAAACAGAAATCAGTCTCAGTACAGCGGATGCGGCGGCTTTGTCTTTTTAAGAAAAACTGAGCTCAGCTCCCTGAAAAAGATCGACCAAAGCCCTGCTGTACACTGGAGTCCGGATGGCGAGCAGGGAACTCTTCGCCGAAAAAAGGGTCATCCCTCAGAGGAAGACCATCCATGAGAACACGAAATGTGCTCATGCAGAACGTAGGTACACAATTTAGCAGTGTCGCCGAGCAAACATAGACTCCTTTCTCAGCCGCTTTGTTTCCACATAGCGGGGGCCCTTGCTCACGCAAGACGTTTCTCGGAACACAGGCCCGGTGGTTCTCGGCGCACACGCGAAGAGCAGAGGGAAGTTTTAAACCATTTTCTTGTGCAGAAGAAAAGGCGAGAGGCTGCTTGTGGATTCCAGCGGTGATATCACCTCACCCGAGTAGAAAAAAGCAAACATCGAGAGACTACGCTGGGATCGATTTGTCGCTCTACAGAGAGTAGAAGCTAGAACACACTGCGCGACCAAACACGGCAAAACCTCGGTTTTAATCGCCTTTGAGAATGGCCACGGAGCCGGAACCTAGCCTTAAAAAACACGCAAGGTTTTTGTCTTTTTTCATCCACAACAACTCTATGATGACCCATTTCTAGGAACCAGCATCCTCGGGCCTGTTCTCTGATCCAGTATGGAACTGCGCAGCTGCAGGAAACGATATTTTATGTGCTTCAGTGGTTTGATCGAACGGCAGAACCTGACGCCCCGACCTCCCACAGAGAATCCGAAGGTGTCTGTCTCTTCTGCAAAAAAAAGCTACGGGCAGCGAGCCCAAAGTCACGAGAATGAGAAAGGGCAGCGAAGAGGAAAAAGTACGTCAGTCAAGGGAGCTCGTCGATCATACAGTTGAAGGCTCAGAGAATAAACGGAATGATTGCGCGGCGATTCCTGCAGAGAAAGAAACACAACGGAATTGCACGACGGGAACAAATCATCCCGTCGCTGCCGCACATAGAGCCCTCGCGTTTCGGTTGGATTTCACTCTCATGCCGCTGCCCCCAATTCAAGAAAACTGTCGTCACGATAGAAGATACATTTGTCTTTTTTAGCGTATGGGTGGAAAGAAATAAAATTCGCCAAAACGTCCTCTTGTCATTAAGGAACACACTTGCGAAAATTGGAAACGGTTTTCCAATCTGCATCGACGGACGCCACAGAGCACGGACACCGAGCACTACAACGACGGGCTCGACTCGTGGTCGTGGAGGCTGAAAGTTTGAAAATAAAGTATGAAATAATCAGGATATAGCTCCAGCACACAGAAAAACGACTTTACTTTCGAATTTTGCAAGAAATATGGCTACAGATAGAGAAGCGGGCATTTCATGCTGTTCTAACGTTACGCATAAACACGTATTTAAATTTATTACAGTTTGGGGTGTACATACACCATGTGAGACACCCACCTGGGATAGTCCTTGAACTCGGATCGATAGTTGCGTTGCTTCTTCATCGCCCACTCAGTCATCTTGAGGAATCCAACGACTGTGAAGATCCATGCTGGAAAACGCATTCCGCACACCCTTGGAAGCGAATCTGTCAATCTTGTAGGTACCACTTCTGCGCGTAAGGTGTCTTTTATCCTCATATGTTAACCGCGGATGTAAAATACGTATCATACTCGATCGGGTTCGTCTTCGTACAAGCGCCCTTTCCTCGGATCACTCTCAACACCGCACAATACGCTGAAGACGACTCCCAGTACTGCCTCACACTCACACCCGAGGAGTGCGTTTCTCGCCGTTTCAACTCCATGTGAGCCTCGACTACACCCCATCGGAGACTTGCTTGCTGTCTGCATCACGTAAATGACATCCTATCGAGTATCCTAATACAAGACGACCTCCGCTGCTTCCATCAAAGATCTACATCTCGGAATCGCCGTCCCTTTGTGTGGAGACACTGTTCATCACGGAAGAAACAATCTTACAGGTGAGACAAGACACGAGGACGGAGAAAGTGACCCAAGAGAGCGTTTCCCAGAAGTAGTTTGCGCAGCTGACGAGGTCAAAACCCCAGCCTGACGGGACCCCCCTCTGTCGCGTGCCGCGCGCCCTGAGACTCCGGAGAATCAAGTGTGTCTTGAAGTTCAGCAAC
The DNA here is from genome assembly GCF_000006565.2 of Toxoplasma gondii ME49. Taxonomy (NCBI): domain Eukaryota; phylum Apicomplexa; class Conoidasida; order Eucoccidiorida; family Sarcocystidae; genus Toxoplasma; species Toxoplasma gondii. The sequence continues at coordinate 2,494,601 of NC_031472.1, forward strand.
TCAAAGATCTGCGAGGAAAGGCCGAGAGAAAAACAGACGTCGATCCGTTCGCAGACGAACTGGTTTCTGTTATGTCTGCATTCTTCCTTCCAAAGGTCCAGTTCATTTCTTCAAAAAGAAACTTTCGCAGGGACGAACATCCTCAGCTGTATTAGGTCCAAAATCTAACGCGTCTACTCCCTTCGCAGCTCGCGCGCAGTCAACACAGGAAACTCCCCATGTCTGCACCTTTCCTTCTGTCACAGTTCCTAGGCTCAACAGAAGACACTGGATAGAAAAAACTTCTCGACAAAGGTTTTTTAAGCATCGCGACACATTGCACACGAAGCACGCAACACAGAACGCGTTGCTTCCCACTGTCCCTTCCACGATTCTCGCCTTTCTGTCAAATCAGGAAAAGGTCCGAGCCTCGCGATTCACCAGTCACACGGGACTGAGTCCCAGCACAGGAGAGTCGTTCACCGTTCTCTGACACATGCACACAGCTTTCGACGCTGGTGTAACAAGAAACATGAAGGAAACATGAGACGAGAACTCGATTTTCCAAACCCCCCCAAAACCCGTCTCTACCAGCGACGGGCGCGTTTCGACGAAATGCAGATATAATATGGTAAATGGTTCCGAGAAGCTCTTACGCCACATCCCGCTGCATCCACTCAACCTGCAATGGGACGTGTGTAACTAGAGGGCTCTCCCACACGAGAAAAGTCGAATCGGAAAGAGTGGCTTCGCGTTCTTACCACCATGGTTGCCGCGAGGCTGTAGATGACGAGAGGCTGGTCGTCTCGCCACATCGGCTGGTATTTCGGGTGGAAGAGAAAATATCCAACGAAGACACCAAAGAGAATCCAGTAGTGCCCACAGTTGATGGGAACATTCACAATCGGCATCGTGCTGCTGCTGAATCTGTGGACGAAGAGCGTCTCCAGCTCCCGCTTCATGAAGTGGAACATCGTCAGCCAGAAGGCGACTCTGAGGCACAGAGAACCCGAACATAAGCCGACCCAGTTGATCATCAGAATGCAAAGCCGAGGGTGGGCGCAGACTCGGCGACCTCACGCGCGAGCGGTCAACCTTTCCTCTTGCTTGCGTACTCCGGGCAAGCAACACGACCAGATAACACCTGAAGCGAGAGCGTCTGTTACTGCTTGTGAACGGGGGTTTCTACGATTCGCGGACAGAAACCCGAGGAACCAAGGAACGAGGGACAAGCTGTGCGCGCGCAGGCAACAGCGATTTCCACCCTCGGAAGGCTTGTGTGTGGCTCTGAAGCTGGAGTCCTCTGATAACCCAGTTTCTTACTTGCAGCGACTTTTGTACTCTTCTCTTCATTTGACTCTATTTCCACAATGAGTATCATGTAACTAGGCTCTGTTGTCCTGACTATCTTTGTGACAGCGACGCGTGCTATTTAGCTGGTTGCGTTTCTCCGGGACTCATCACCTTGACTACTCTCTGCTGACACACCAGAAGAGGCAGCACGGTGGAGCGGAATGAACGCATGTGTAGACAGTCTGAACAGGCAAGTCTCGAAAGCGATATTCGGGAACCTAGCCAAAGATCAACTCCATGGGTGGAGTCGCAGATCTACTACCGAAGTGTCTAAAGGACTCCAAGGAAACGACGTCAGACGCGACTGAGCCCTTCTGGATGTCAGCAGACGAACAGAGACGCTCCACAAGTCTCCACCGTTCGCTCCAGAGGAGACTCGAACAGCTGAACATGGACGCAGGCACGACCCAAAAGCAGACTGTTGCCGCACCGCGCCGCATGGAATCTTCCCTCTTGAAGAACTCTGCGGCGAGTGTCTGTCCACCGCGCGAGAGGACGTACTTCTGCACCAGACTTTTCTCCGGAGGGTCGTTGACGCCATAGATCAAGGCAGAGCAGCAGTAGAAGAGAGGGAAAATCAAGAGAGGTCCCAGGTACTCGAGCACAAAGACAAGTCGCCAGGAAATCTGGACTCCTGCATGCAAGAGGCCACGAAACCACGCCTCAAACCACGCGATAAAAACGTCCTCGCCCTCGAAAAGAAACGTCGAAAGAGAAAGGGCCGGATGCAGGGACACACTCGTCATTCCTCTCGCTCTCGCGTTCAGACTTGCAGAAACACCTTGTGCGTTTGCACAGAACATCCGCAACCATTTCCTCTCACAAGCAGATGTCTAGACACTGCAGACACGCGGGAATATCGGCGGTTCAAGAGCGTTCGTAGCACCAAAGATGCATCCACTGAACTGGAAACTTTCTACAAGCTTTCCGAATCTAGAAGTCACTTCCAGAGGCTCCCTCGCCCTTGCGTCGAATTTACGCGACTTTTTGAGGCGGAAGTAGACGGCGGACGGTGACAAAAGCAGGCGACCCAAGCTACACTTGACTCAGGCAAATGCAGAAAATTACAGAAAGGTCACCAGATCTCCACAGGAAACAGAGAAAAGCGAAACTTGCCTCTCATACTCTACATCTGAAATATGCACAGACGACGCAAACCGTATATATGAATGTATTTTTTCTACGTTTTTGTGAACCTCCCCTTGAGCTTCACACTCGTGTGGGTTCCGCGACACCAAGCCGGAGCTTCTGAAGAGAGATTATTTGAAGGGCTGATGTAAGTGTTATCCATCAACACGAGTCCACACGACAAGCGAGCTTCCTGGAAACTTTGGACGCAGTCGCGATTCTCCGGAACCTACCTAGATCTTTGAAGACGAGAGTGGTGCCGTCCTTGACACCGTACGCCTCCAGAGGACCATCGGCCTTTACTGGAATCCCCTTTGCTGTATCGACAGTCCACCACTGTCTCTCTGGGTAGTAGTGAACTGCAGAGAGAAAAAGAATTGAGACGCGTCGGTCGATTACGGGCACCGGGGTCGCCGGAGGATACGCCTTGCAGGGTCACGGGGACCGTTGCGTTTGCATAAAGTTACTCTTGTTTTTCCTTGCGTACGCAGGGCACTCAGGACCACCAAAGAACAGCTGGAGCTGGACGTCCCGTCCGTTCTTGGGGAAACGATTTCCGAATCCCCAATGAGCTAGAGTTTCACAAAGCAGCTACCCCATCTTCCGTGCAGACACGCCGGCATCACGAGCACGAACGAACCTGCTTCAATATTCTGCGTTTTTCCACACTCGGGAGAGACTCAAAGCATCAGAGAGAGTGGCTAGACACAGTACAGACTTTTTGGGTCAGAATCAGGCGGGAGCAGAGTGCGGACTGCACGGCGGAAGGGAAATGATGCAACCGGAAGGAAGATGAAACAGCTGAGAGGGCGTTCGCATACAGGAAAGGCACTGGAGACCAAAATAAGCAGAGACGTTTTCCGCGATGCGCTTCCTTCTGTGCACCGAACTGGACCCTGGGTCATGCATCATCATAGAAGTAAAATCAGGATAAACATATCCTTTTTTACACCGCATGAACGTCGGAAGGCACCCTCTGTTTCTTTCCAGCACACTGCTCTTCAACCGAGCATCTCTTCCCTTGAAACCCACGTAGGTGGCTTCAGCGTAGCATGCGAGGGAAAAGTTAACTTCGATCATCTGCACACTTTTCAGAAACGGTTCTAAACGGTTCTGTCGAGTTGGAACTGCCTGCACGAGATCATCTACTGAAGTTGATCCTGTCTACGAGCTGCGAACTGCAGGGGATCTGGTATGCCAGCGTCACAGGCAAAGAGGAGTATGCTTCAGAATTGAAAAGGGAAAGGGCAGCGTGAAAAACATCCACAGAGGGGGCGACGGAACGACCCGACGGGCGGGGTGTCGCAGAAGTTGGGACCCTCTTTTCAGCCGGACTCGATTTTACAAATGACAAGTTATCGTCTAGGCCGTTCTGGAAAGTCCTCTCATTAGGGTGTACACGAGATTGCAGTTCAGCAAGGAAGCCGGAACGAGAACAGCAGGCACTTTTGCCCGTTTTTGTCTGAGGCGAAGCCGGGAACCCGGCAGAACCGCGCAGACCGCCGCTCTGTTTCTCGTGGCAAGTGGAGAGTTTTGCCACTTCAGCAGAAACGTACACTTTTGGTAGAAGAGTTGCTTGAATTCTTCCACTGTGCAGTCCTCGGGAAGCTCGAACGCGTCGATGAACTTCCCATTGCGCTTCTTCAGAGAAATCCTCATGGTGACCTCGTGACAAGGACGGCCTTTTGGCGGGTGTACCGACACCGGAGCGCCGCTCGACGAGTGCGACTTCGCTGGCTGTGAAGATTCGCGAATGTGGGCCGTTTTCCGAGTTCTTTCGGCGGAAAATCTTCGACTCGGGAGATGCACACACAAAAAAGTGACTCTGCGCGCGAGGCACAATAGGCCGAGAGGCGAGTGGTGCACCGGCGAACGGGACGGCGAACACCTGGACTCGACCCAAGAAAAGCGCTGTTGTCGCGACGATCTGTAGTCGCATAAAGGACGAAACTTGCAGAATTGCGGGTCCAATCGACCCGAGAAGGACCAGGCGAAAGGTTCGCGAGGAAAACGCGCCAGCGCCAGCGACCGGGGATGTGGAAAAAGAGCGACATGCAGAAACGAGCAGCGGGGCTGCCTTTTCGGAGCGACGACAGCAAACGCACGACGCAGACCAAGTCGCGGACGAACGCGCAAGGAAGTTCCGCGAAAACTTGCTGAGACAGAATCCGAAAGACCTGGGAACTCGTCCTCAACTTGGCAGACGAAAGCACCGCTGGAAACAGGTGTTTTACTCGGGGAAAAACCACCCCCACTCCTGCAGTCGAAACGTGGCTGTTCGTCGTGGTTCGTTTGTGCGAGCCGCAGAGACGAGAGTCGAGACAGACGGATCTCAAGGGATCCCTCAGGAAGAGGAACTAGCAAACAAAAGACAGTCGGAACAGAAAGATCAGAAAAGCGAGGAAGGCAGCGGCGAGAAACGAGGCAGTGAAACGAATCGCGCAAAGACAGAAAACTCTCAGTAGTGCCTTACGTGAAACAACAGTGGCGAAAAGTTTAGCAATCATGTTCAGTGTGACACTGCGGCGAGTGCAGGAATCACGCGAGAGGACTCGAAAATGGGAATCTGTTCTTTCCGGTGAGTTGTGTTGCCGCAACCTATCGACTTCTTCACGTGGAGGCTGGACTGGAACTCCACAAGTCTGTACCACGCAACAACAACGTGTGAGCGACCGAGAGCAGAGCAGACACTTTGTGCGGCTTCTTTTTGCGTACTCTCCGTAATAAAGGATGTCGCCCTTCGGTCGTCGTTCACAGCTGGGGAGGAGAAAGGCGACACACAACACGACCTCGGGGGATGTTACGCACAGTGTCGAAGGTTCTTCTAGAATCCTTCGGCCTTTCCGTCTGGAAGTCGATACACGAACGTACTCTCAGCTGTGACAACTGTCATTCCTCTTCCCACAGGTACTGAAATTTTCAGTTGATTAGGTGCCTATATGGCTAGGCCGTTGTAGCAGGTAACATCCTAGATCCCCATTCTGCTGGTACATCTCTCCTTAATAAAAGTTGAACGCTAGCAAGTGCACAAAAAGGTGCTTCTAAGTATGTCTGAAAGCTATTTTGATACCCGAAATTATTGGAGTACGAAGCTTTCCACGTTCTTCTTAGTGGTCTGCATCAAGAGTGTTCCTCAAGACAAAACAGGGCTTGCCGCAGAGGAAGTGTGCTGTGAAATCCAGAAAAGATTCTGACAACACAGCAACACTGACTAAGCTAAGGAGCGTGTAGGATAAGAACAAAGCCTACAGGCTCAGTGCAGCCGACAACAGGTGTCCGGAGAGACGCTTTCCACACAAGCAGGTCGCCACAACCTTCGAAAAACTCGGCACCTAGACACACTTAGAACAGAGAGACCACACTTCGACGTTGAGATGCAATAAACAACTGTCACACTGGCCTTTTTTAATCAGTGCAGTCGTACTAGGTGTGAGGACAGAGAAGTCATCCCCCCCGTATCTAACGAACCGATTCATTTGTGTCAGGTTTGAATTCTTGTACCGCCCGATTTCAGGCTTGATGCCTCTGAGCTTCCACCAACTAGATGCCCATGAAACGTACTTCGGTCACTTCGCCAACAGGATTCAGTCGTGGAGAAATGACACTCTCACGCCAGGGGGAAAGACTGTAGATGCGCCACAACACAATCGAGATCCGACGCCGACAAAAGGCACACAGTGGGTAACCAGTAACCGAAGAAAAAACGCTTTTACCGGATGCTGACTGTCGTCCCGAAAAAAACCAAATGTCTTCACGCGGAAAACGGCATGCTCAACACACGGACGGTGTTTTCAGTTCATGTCTTCCACGAAATCCACCTGGAATACACCTGCGTTAGCTGTGACCCTTGTGATCTGGTTGCCCGCGCGTTCGCACGGACGATAAATGGCAATTTCTTCGTACCCAAGGGCTGCCGGGTGTGTTTCGAGTCTTTTTCGAATACACAGATCTTGTAATCTAAGAGCAAGGAAAGGCTGCGCGCGACACTGCTGCAGGTAGGAGATGTCGCCTGACGAAAGATTCTATTTTTATTAGGAAGTAACGTTTTGAAAGAGGCTTTTTTCAGGTCCGGTTCTGGAAGCAGTTGAAGTCGCACGCGCTACGTGAGTGTCAGACAGACCAGCCAACTGAATTTAAACCGAAAAGTGCTCTTCAGATGGCGACTGCGGGAAAACAAGTACGTTTTCAGTCCTGCAGGAGCCGTCGCCCGACTGGCACTGTATGTCGTCCTTGGAAGCCAAAAAATTCTCTGTCACCCAGAGGAACAATCGTTGTAAGACGCGTCGTTTTCACACTTTGAGCAAAACATCTGTAAGAATAGAAGAATTCTATGAGACACTCCAATCTGCAAGACACCTTTCCTGGCGCCATCACAGCAAGTCTCCGCGCTCTGTGCATGCGTGATTTTTACTTCGAATTACCAAGTCCCTGAGGAAGCGCGTCCTCTATGTCCTTCAGTGCCACTTTCCGCTGCTAAAAAGACAGAAGGTAGGTCGGCCACTGAACAGACACGTCCTTCATTTTACGGTTTTCTGCATCCCAGAACAGCACCGCTAGTCGTTGTCCTCCATACGTCCGTCTGCATCTCAAAGCAACGCCTCTAGTCCTTTTCTTCCGCCAGAATGGTGCGAACCTGAAAGACGTAGCGTGTGCCGAGTTCACAGTGAAACACCTTGAAACGTATCCAGTGCTCCAGGACAGGTGAAAGCGGGCGAAAAGCCCAGCTCAGGATATACGCGAGAAATGAAAATGTGGAACTCAACACACACCGACAGTTTGGAGGCTCGAGACTCGACCCAAAGATGCGACTTTCCTCTCAACCTCCCTCCCGCTGTCTCGTCTTTCTCTCGCTCTTTGTCAAAAAACTCCCTCTTCATTTGCTTTGGTGAACGAAAATCAAAGAGGAAACCGCAGTTTTTCCGCTCTCTTTCGAGGCGCAGCTGAAGAGCTTTTTCAGCAGGCGTGACTTGGAGTTCACGAAGACCTCGAAGAAGCAAACGGATCGAGTAACTCCCGCTTCTTTTCGCAAATGAAGACAGACGAAACTCAACGCCCGCCTCCTCCAAGTCGCATGACTGTCGGAAGTTCCCCGTCCTGCGTTCGCGGGTTGTCACTTGTCGCCTCGGCACTGCTTCGGCTGTACCTGCGAAGAGAAAAAACAAGACGTAACACGCACGAGAGCGAAACATGTCGACACCTTCATCGTTTTTTCATATTCAACACACGCCACGAAGAGCGACATGACGCTCCGCACCAGGCGGCTCGTGTGAACGCTTCAGCTGGGTACCGAAAAAGAAACAAAGGGACTTGTTGAAAAGCACTCGACTAACTAGAGACATTTGCATGCGTGACTGAAAGACGCGGTCAAACGAAATTCGCCCCCGAATAAAGTTCTCTTCAGAGCAAACAACGCGGCGTGGGAGTGCTGGCCGAATCTCCACAGAAGTGCCGTCTCAACCATGGTTCGCGAACACAGCAGCACTGCACCTCGTCATCGCAATATTTCTGCGAATCCGAAAAGACAGACTGCGCTCGGAGACACTTCGACCACAGTCTGCTGGACCTCGTGCCTCCGCATATAAGCCGGACACGGCAGCGGCTCGACGCGTCGCGTTTTCCCACCCTTCTGGAAAACGGGAGTCTTCCTCGATGCGAAATACACAACTGCCGGCGTGAAATCGTGCTTGTCTGTGTTGTCCATTAGTGCAGTCCGTCTTAGCATCTCAGGACTTCTGACGTCGATGGTTCTTCAATTTGACAATCCCGTGCTCACCTCTCCATCAGCTGTTGCATTTTCTTTAAGTGTTCGTGAGAGGGTTCTTTCGGAGTGGTACTCGAAGGTTCGTTCAAAGACGAAGAAACAGGCGCACTTCTGGAGTCGCGGTCACTTCCTTGCTTGGGCTGCTTGTTCCCGCTTCGCCCATGTGAAGGAGATCTGAGACGTCGAAAGCGAAGCTCAGAATCCACAGGCATCTCCACACTTGCCCGTTTTCAGAGCTCGAGACAGGTGCGCCTGACTTGGGAACGTCAAGTCCACAAGGATGTCCAAAGGAGGAAGGCAGAAAAGAGCCACACAGCCCAGAAAGAGGACTCTGTGCACGAGCTCCTACGAACGTGAACGTCGCAGTACTTTTTCAGAAGACTGGCGCATGTTCAGTGATGTAGAAATGTGTAGGTTACATCAAAAAACGAAAGGGGCGAAACTCTCAGTTCATCCAACGTTCATGCATGTGCATGGGTCGACACAACTCCGCAAGCACAAACTCCACACAGACAAGTCATGCATATGTACTTCTGAATACTCATGAGGTATACAATTCGTGATCTAATCTGAGCAAGACACTTTACATAAATACATATATATATATATATATACACATAAATACGTATATACACGTAGAAAATAATTGTGTGTATATATATGTATATATATATATATATATGATTAATTTTGAGCTACACAGTACATACGTAGAGTTATACATATATATATGCAGGGACATATGGTTTATGGATTTGAAATGGTTTCTTTTACTGGGTTTTGTGAACTCCACATTTTCTAATGTCTGCATAGCGCACGAGGGCAGATAACTTCGCTCTGTTTGCTGTGGTGCGGATGGCCAGAAGTTCACAAAACGTCCCTTGGAAGAACTCTACCTGTCTGTTTTCCTCGAGGATCCGCGATGCGAGCGTGAAGACTGAGAGGGATTGTTCAGCCGCGACGACAAAGACGACTTGTACGAAGTAGGTCTTCTCGCGTAGTCCTGCAGAGAAAGGCAGAAGTTTCCTACAGCTTGTCCCCACTCTGTTGCGATACTTCTCTAACTACAGGTTGCTTTGCGGAGCTGCACGAGACACTTCAGAAGTGTGTCTAACAGCGAAAGGGATACCGACTCAATACACCATTTTAACACACGATCTCGAGCGTACACAGCGCGAACCGCTGAACTCTGCATTTTCACGCGCAGATCGAAGAAAGGCCTTTGACAACGTCGCTTCGATGCACAAACATGCGAGCAAGTTGAGGGAACACCTTCGAGAGCTGAAAAGCAAACAAGTGGAACGCATTTCAGCGACGGATGTACACCTGCGGGTTCAGCTCCTGTCTTTCTCTCCAGCCAAGAAAACAGAAGTACGCTTGTGCTCTCTCGACTCTGAAACAAAAAATACTCGAGGCTTCTCTGATCCCCTCCTAGTCGATCCCCCTCGGAAACACCCCAAATATGCATATAACTACACACGCATATATATATATATATATATATAAACTATCTGCACATGCATCTACATACAGCTACACATATATGCATATATATATATATATATATATATGCGTGAAGAGTTGCATGTGCATAGAGAGTTGTACTGGTGTGGATGCAGGTAGTCGGAATTCGACGAAAATGTGAAGTGTTGAAAGTTGAGGAAGTTTGAGGGGAAGCTGAGGCCTGCGTGCACCGAGGGATGAGCGCACCTTTCCAGTTGCCAGCGCTTTTTCTCTTTCTTTTCTTCTGAATTCCTTCAGAAGGTCGTGCTGAGTCTTTGCATGCGGACTGGTGCCCCGACTCCGGCTGCTGCTCGCGCTCCGACTGTCGCTGCGGCAGCCACTTCTGCTTCGACTTCTGGAAACAGCCCGTGGAAAGGAGAAGAATCAAAAAAACGACAGATACAGAAGAAAGTGGAGGGAAAGAGCGGAACAGCAAAATGGGTGGAGAAGAAGGCAGAGAAGGAAGTCACGACCAGACAGAAAGATAAAGAAACAGCAGGCGAGAAGGAAGAAAGACACACAACACACAAAAGCAAAAGAACACGAAGCAGGAGGCGACTGCTGAAACGCTCATGAGAAACACAGCTTCAGCAAGTTGCCTGAATCTCTCAGTTTTTTCTCCGAGTTTCAAGCGTGAAAATTGAATGTTCACTGTGTGAAGGGTTTCACACGTGCTGCTTCCAAACGGAAACGCGCGTTTTCCCCTGACAACTCGATGAGGAAGAAACCTAGACGTTTTGTAGATTGAAAAATATTTACTCTTGGAACTGGGCCTGAGAGAGACAGATCAAGTCTCCACGAAAATGCTGTGCAAAGACGCGCTGGAGCGAACGCAGCTCGCTTTTCGTTTGCCTCTAGGAGAAGTCTTAGACCACGACAACCACAAAAACCTCGTTTTTCAGTACGAGTTGTGGAGAAACGAGTCTCCGCTCTCCCCGTGATTCAACTTGCCTTCTCTTGTGTCTCTCTCCTCGCTCAGACCGAGTGTTTCCGTGTCTCCTGTGCGGAGACGCTTTTCTGTCTTGTTTGCGTTGTCTCTCCCGACTTGCGCTGGCGGACCTCGTTCTTCGGCGCCGGTCGCCCTCGCTTTCCCCGGGGCGCTCTTCGCGTCCATCTTTCTTGCGCTTCTTCTCCTTCTTCTCCTTCCGGAGCAGAATGACCAAGCCGAGATCAATTAACTCCTCGTTCCCGTCCTCGACGAGCACCCACACTCCCGCGGGGCGACTCTCCAGATCGACCGATATGATTTCTCCTTCCAACCAGTCCCCTCTGCAACACAAACGCGAAAGAGACGCGCCGGCGACGAACAAAGGTGCAGCAAGGAAAAAGAAAAAAAAGAAAATGCGGTGGCCTTCTCTGCGGAAGCGACCGGCGGGAGTGCGCAGAGAGAGAGAGAGGATAGCCGCACAGAGAGGAGACACGAGGTACCGACGACGAAAAAGCACCTAGACACAGACATCTCGCTGGCGGGGAACAGAGAAAAAACTCTCTGAGGCGCGATGCTTCCGAGGCAACGTGAAACGAAGTCAAGAAGGCGACGCCACTCAGAGAAGACGCACGTCTGAAAAAAGGTCAGATGTGACAACAAAGCGCTAAGAACAGAGAAGGACGCGGCTCACCCCTCATCTGCAAAAAAACTTCCCGTCAGTCGAGACTGAAAATCTTCCACGGAGTGCGAGCGAAACACAAGACACACAGGACAGACCCCTGAGCAAGCATCGAGGAATGCTCTCTGCGAGAGCTTCCTCAGCCGCCGTCTTCGCATGCGTCGCGACACGCACCACAACGGAAGGCATGCAGATTTCCCTGCATTTCTGTGGAAGTCGTAGAAATCACTTCCCAAGTGAGGAGAGGCACAACAGAGTCTGCAGGAAAAGATGTGATATGAAAGTCTGCTCCTTCCAAGAGACGCGGAGACAAGAAACGTCGACGCAGGATAAATGCAGAGAGAAGACAGAAAGAGCTAAAGACAGAGACACGGGGCAACAGTGCGCTAAAAATGCGAAGGGACGAATCAGAGGATACACGAAAAGAACGAGGGCGATCCGAATGACAGAAGATGCACGGAGAGCATTAGGGTAGCTAGAGAGATGGAGGACAGAAGGCAAGGGGAGCAAGAGAAATAGACGATAATCGAGGATCCACAGAGAGAGACGATGAAGATGAAGAAGCGGGGTAAAGAGCGGCAATGCGTGGTAGAGAAGACAGAATCTCGAGGACACAGACGCAGGAAGACCGGTGAGATGGCAGTCAACAGACAAAGTAAATTGGGAGACACAGGATGCACAGATAAACACAGAAAACGGTAAACGGCTGACAGACGAAAGACCTGGAGACAGACGAAGCGCAGGCTGAACAGAGCGATATGGAAAAAAGTCGGCAAAAGTGGGGCGGGGGGGGGAAAGGGGAAAAAAATCGGAAAAAAGGGGAAAAATAGGGGGAAAACAGGAAGAAAAATGGAAGGAAACCGGGCAATCACCATTTTCAATGTGTAAAGACTTACTTGGAGCAGGCGAGAACAGAGGCGCCTGCGACGAAGCGGTCGATGTCTGCCGTGTTTTTCGCTTTTCTTCTTCTGTGCTCATCCATCGCCATTAACTGCGTTCCGTACAAATTCTTCACTTTCACAGGAAGGCGAGGAAGCACCGTGTTGAAGTACTTGTCTTCCATGATCAGCGACTCGACGTACTCGCCTGAGAGAGGACAAAGTCTCAGCTCAACTCGATTGCGTGCACAGTGGAGAGAACCGGCAGCCGAGACCTACGCAGGAAGCGAATGCTTTAGTATTCACGATTCCTTGCTAGGAAGTCTATACCACGGGTCGGTCTTCTCGACTCGATGCCGAAGATCCTTTTATACCAGGTCCACGTTCCAATGTGCTTGCAACGCTTTTCGCAGCCACCTCTTTTCCCACAAAAACAAGGAAGGGAGCAGAAAACGAGAACCGCGGAAGAAAAACGGAGAGCGGACAAGAGAGAAAGAGGTAGAGGAAGAAAGAAGAAAGAGGAAGAAAGAGAGATTGAGAAAGATGAGGAGAAAGGAGAGAAACACCCACAAACGACGCGAGACAGGGGTAGAGAAACAGAGAGGGCAAAAGAAAGGAGGGCAAAAGAAAGGAGAGAGGACGAGGCAGGAAGCTCCCGCACATGCGCCCACTCTTTTCTCTGAGACAGCAGTCAAGAGGACCCTGAAGAGACTTTCAGAGAGACACACGAACTCTGTCGGAAGAAAAAGAGGGAAGGCGAAACAGGAGAAACACGAACGAACTTCTGCTCACCCATCGTCGTCGTCCTCTTCGTGTCTGAACTGGCAGCAAATACTTCATCGTCAAGGAAGTATTGTTCGTACCACTTCCACAGCTGAAAAGAAGTGCGAAAATAACAAACGAAGTCGCAGCCCTGAAGCGAAGGCCGAAGACTGGACGTCTCACTTCCCTACTTGCTTTTTCCTCTACCTACTCGAGTCTCGAATCGCTTCTATCTCTCTCTCTCCCTCTGTCGACCTTCGTATTTCTCGCAATGCCGCGAAGTCGGGAGGAATACATGTCTCAGAATCCGCTTCCTTCCCCTCTCTTTTCATACGGCGAAAGAAAAAAGCGACCGCGAGGAGAAACCTCCTCTCTTGCAGAACTCTTTTCCCTTACCTTCTCCGGAGGATGGACATAGCGCAAATAGAGGAAGCCTGTACAGCGGACGTAGGGAGAGTCCGAATAGTCCAGCAGTTGCTCCAGCTGAAAAGACAGTCGCACGGAGAGTCACCAGCATGTTGAGGTTCTTCAGTGCATGGATATTTGAGCCACCCTCTACTGTAGAAAATGTGAGATTCGACACCCATTGCGCTGACGATGACTTTGCAGTCTCCTCCCTGTGGGTCGCACTGAAGACCGCAGGCTTCTGGATTTGAAATGTAGACGGGCAGGGCGAGTCTTTCTACTCTGAAGAGACGCTGTTTTGCTAAATCGATGCTCCGAGGCACCCTCTGTCCACCTGGAACGAAACCCCCAGAACAAAAGAGACAGGGAGAGCAAGCGACCAACAGAAAGGCGCAGAAGAGGCGCCACACAGAGACGTGGAGAGGAGGACGCAGACACGGAAATCGACAGCCAAAAAGCAAAAGGCAGAGGGAGAAATCCTTCTACGAAAGCCGCGCGAAGCACGGGAAACCGACAGAGAGAAAACCACAGAGAAAGATGCAGAGAAAAAGGAGACAATCCAGAAAGCAGACAAGTAAGAAAAGACATAGAAGAGAGAAGAGAGAGGAAGAGAGATAGAAGAGACGGGAGGAGAGAGAGAAGAGAGAGAAGAGAAGTTAGAGTGAATTGAAGAAGATTGCCTTTGAGAGAATGTTACCTGTTTAGTTGTTAGCTTCATCGTGAAAAGCTTGTAGAGACAGCAGAAGAGAGTCGACGGCGCGCGAGAAGAGCCAGAGCAGTAGGGCTCCGCATGTTGTGCGTACTGCGTGATCTCGTCGACAACTTCGGGAACAGTTTTGAGTTCGTGGAGAGACTTGAAATACTCGGAGGACAAGATGTTTGCTGAGGAAACGCACAAAAAGAGAAGAAAGGGAACAAAAAACCTCCTGCATCTACAGAAGGGGAGAGACAGGAGAGTTTTTCGTGGTCGTATTCCATGCACATGATATATTCCTTCATGTTTGCCTGGGGTATATGTACACCTGAACTTACAGTGTATATACTGTTTGCTTGTAGCAGATGCATTCCGGTATCGCGCCCAGTGTTGTTGCGAGACAAGCGAACGTCGCAGCCTTTACAGGTACTGTAGTCCTACAGTGATTTGAATGCTTGTAGCGGAATTTTCCTTAAAAACGTCTGCAATTAAACGTGTTTGGCATTTCCCCTCCGTCTTCTCAAGCGAACGTTCAAACGCACTATCGACGAATCGTCTTTTCTGTTATGTGCACAATGCAGCCTCGGAGCAATGGCTCGTGCGCGTCGACAGAGACACGAAGAAAGAGGAGGAAAAGGCCGATCTCACAGACTCTGAAGTCCTGAGAAGAGAGAAGACCTTCTCTACCTAACTGTTGAGCGCCAGCAAATCAACACTTGCTCAGGGAGATCGGAACCCGCCACAGGCGAAGGAGAAGAACCCAATACAGAAGAAAAAGAAAGTCAAGGGAGAAACATGTCTCCAGCGCGGACTCGCGCGCGGGTGTCTGGAAACATGTATTGGTGAACTGCACGTTGTGTGTAAAGTGCGAAGGTCTTTCCTTGTCAGCAACAGAGACGCCACGAGAGAGGAGAAGAGAAATTGTTCCCCACAGAAGACACCGCTGTGAGGAAGCCCAGCCCAATCAAGTGTGATGGGCATCTGGGATCCGTTCCGAACGTACTAGGGGAACAGCAACTTCAAACGAGTAAAAAACTACACAATGCACGCAGCACGATGGCCGTGGGACGGTGAAAGAGAACACGAAAATGCAGAGAACAGAGAAAGCCGCCCTAGAAAAGGTGAGAAAAGAGTTGGCAACTGAGGAAACACGAGAAGAAGCATAACGAAAGAGAACGCAGAACTGGGGGGGAGAGAAAAAAAATACGGAAAAAACGGAAAGGGAACAGACACCTCGGAAAAAGCACGAAAGAATGCAACAAAAGAACTGGCCAGAAATACCACAAAAGGAGAGCAGAAGAACCGGAAGACGGAGAGAGAATTAAACACGCAAAAATGTGCAGAGAGACCTACATCTGAGGAGAGCGTTGACGTTGTAGGTGGTGCTGTCCGTCATCTCCACCATATTCCGTTTCATGCCGTCGTCATCTTCTTGCTGCTTCAGCTCGCGCTTCTGAAGAATTCCCAGTTGCTGCGCAAAACCTGAAGAGGAAGAAGAAAAGACGCAAGCTGCCGAAAAAGCAGTGGACCGACAAGCTTCTCGAAGCCGAGACCTGAAGAGACCGTCGAGTCCGCAGGCGGACAGACAACCGGGCGTTCTCCCTCAGCAAGAAGAAGGACGAAAAATACAGAATACCGCGGCGGAACATAGAGACCCGACGAGCGGAACACGGAAAAAAATAGGGAGACTGAAACAGAGAAAATGTGTAAGAAGAAAGGAGAATAAAAGGGCAGAAAACGGGGACCCGAAGACAGCAACCTTGGACACGAGGAAAGAAAACACCTCCCGGAAAAAAGAAGAAAACAACGAAAGCCACAAGCAGAGAAGCCGTACCTCAGTGCGGCGACAGAGGAGAGAACCGGAAAAACGACGAGAGAAGAAAGATAAAACAGCGCGGAGGGCGACAAACGAGAAGTAATTTGAGAAGAGAGGAAAGCGAGGCCAACAGAGAAGAGAGAAAGGAGAGAAAACAAAGAGATAAAAAGAGAGACCGAAGAGAGTGTCGAGTATGTGGGTCAACGTACTTTTATATTTTCGACAGAACTTGCAGTGAAGTTGAGGCTTCGTGTGCAGGTGGCACCTGTTGACTGCCCAGGTGTCGCCGCTGTCTTCCTGAACAATCGAATGAAACCACGAGATACGAAACGCCTGACCTCCCACAATCGAGATACACACGGCTGTGCCTGCAAACGGAAGAGACACAAGTCCCTCGAGGAAGAGAGACAGAGAAACAGTCGCCAACCTCGTCTCCTGTTCTGTTTCCTCTCTGTCGCGCTCGTGTGTCGCCCTTGAATTTCTCTCCTCTCCAGTCTGTCTTCTCCTCCTCGACACACCTCTCCCTTCACATGCTTCTTTCTGCTCTTCACCTCCCCCCTCCGTCTGTCTCGTCTGCTCAAGTCTGTCGCGTTTGCCTCACCTCCGCGTCGACGGCGCCCACGGCGGTCGTCGCTGGGGGTCCAGGCGCCGCGACGACCGCCGGTGTTCCCGCGGAGACACCAAGGCGGTGCGGCAGAGCCGCAGGCGGCGCCGCTGGAGCGCCGTAGAATCTGGGAGCGTTAGAAACGACTCCTCCTGAAGAGAGAAGTGCAAGCAAGCAGAAATGATTGAAACTGAGTCCCGGAAAACAGCCACTCTCGCCAGGCGCGAGCGAGGCTACATCGGACGCCGCAAAAATGCCACGAGAGAAGAGACGTGAAGCGCAGCCTGCAGTTCGCTGCGGAAGCAGACGGCTGTTCTCCCGTCATGCAGTTGGAAACAGAGAAGAGAAAGAGGACGCATGCAGAGACTGGAGAAGAAAAGAATGGACTTTCTAGTTTCTCATTGAGGTTTCGATAGCATCGCAGAACGCCTTTTCGATTCGAAGCCGATAGGTTCCGTCGCACCTTCACACTTTTTCAGGGGTGCACAGAAACAGACAGACAGAGACAACAAGAACTGGAAAGAGAGACAGAAACAAGCCAGTGCTCGCCACGCGGCCCCACAGGCCGTTTGAGAACAGAGGAGCAAAGGGTACTGGAGAACATCTGGTGGTGTTCGTCCTCGGCGAACGACTCTGAACGCGATGGGCACAGACAAGGTGGAGTTCCTTCGCTTCCAGGTTGACAGTTGGCGGAGGGAACCGCACGGCAGACTCGAAGCCTTTTGCGTGAAAGGATGCATGCAGCGCTGGTGTGTGAAGAAGCGATAGGTGAAGAAAAACTGACCGGGTACCGCTGGAGTCACGGGAGGGATGCCGGCAGGCTGCCCAGACGGCGCAGGGAGAAGAGAGGAGGAGCCATAAGGAGCGGCGTACGGATACATTGTCTTCGAGAGGAGAGAAGAAACCACACGGAAACGCGGCGACCACGCGACAAAATGTTGAAGGAAAGGAGGGAGGGAAAAGAAAGAGCGAAACAAGAGTCGGCGAAAAGCCAGAAGACGGCGAGAGGCGTTGGAGAGATACGAGAAGGAAGAGAATGAGAAGACACGGAGACACAGACAGGAAACACAGCTGCCACCTCTGTCTTCTGAGGAATTGACGTCTCCCTTCTCCGCCAGATAAAATTTGATTCGCGAGAGAGAGCGAAAACGCTTCGCTTTCCTCTCCGCCGAAGCGGAAAGTGCCCCGTCGCGGAGGGCCACCAGCGGAAATCCGTTCTGCACAGCGAAGCGCGCGAAGCAGATCTCAAGCGGCGCGGGACAACAGAAGAAGGAAGACGAAAGAGAAGCGACTGTGGATCAGGAGAAGAATCCAGAAACGACAAAGAGACGACGAGACAGGTCGGAGGAACGAGGAACGGCCCGCAGCCAAGAGACACAGCGCGAGAACGAGGTGTCTATACACCTGGATGGTCGACAGGGGGTGCGGTCAAGAGTCTTGGTCGAGGAAAGAAGAGCCGAAGATCTAAGAAGGAAACTCAAGGGGATAAAGGCAGAGACAGACAGACGAGGGACAGGGCGTGCAGGCACCTCTTGCACATGCGTCGGGGCCGCTGCTGGACACCGCAGATTCCTTCCCAGACTTGAGAAGAAGAAAGTCGAGAAGAAACGAGAGCGAGCGATGCAGAAAAAGACAAGGGGTGCCAAAAAAGAGACTGGGACAGAAATCGCGGCGATTTCGAACACGGCAGTCGACAACTGCGAACCCCGAGTGTCCAGCGAGTCTGTGTACATACACCCGAATCTCCCACCTTCGCTTGTTGGAGACGCGTGAGAACTGGACGGCGAGAAGTCGACGAGTTCCCCTCAGTCTGTATTTCCCTTTAGCGTGATTTCTTCTCCTCTATTTCCCTGCCGGTCCTGTCCATCCTCGGAGACTTCCCGCGCATGCAGGGGCTGGAAAATCCTCGGCTCTTGCGCCTTCTCGACGCCGCGGACGCGGACCCTCTCTGGTGCGCGTGGCGGGCGACAGCGAGAAGGTGCCTGTTCCTGGGTTTTCAAGTTCCTGCTAGCTGAGACACAGATGCCAGGGAAGAGAACAAGAAGAGTTCCTTCGAGACTAACGAGGGACGAGTGCGACTCTTCTCGGGATCCTCCTGCGAAGACGACTGGCCACACTCGACACCGTATAGAGAAGACCTTGGGTTTGAGGCAGGAGAAGCGGGGTAACAAGACAAGCGACCGTGAACTTCGATTCAAAAAGGACATCTTTCGGCCAAAGTCTTCTCTTTCTCTGTGTGTGTGTGTCTTTCGTCGACGGAACTCTGCTTGTTTTTCTTCTGTTCTCTCTTCTCCAGATCTCTCCTCGTCCATTCTTTCTCGTGTCCCTCTCCGACTGGTAGCTCTTTCAGGGACGCGTATTTTCTTCTGGGCTTGCATTCGCTCGCTCCTGCTCCGCTTTCTCTCCGACCTTCTCGGTCTCTTCACGTTCCTTGTCAACTACACTTTCGAATTCTCACTAACCACCCGAGCGAAAACTAAGCAGTTTAGCCGAAAACGTGCACATGTTCTCGAAAGTTGCATTCCCCGGCCCCTCTCGGGGAAGAATCCTCTCCTGCTTCCTCTCGGATCCTTCCCTGCAGCTTTTCAGCTCGCCTACACTTCCTCCCACTCGACTTTGTCTTCTTCGGCATCCCAAGCAACCTCTTTCCCCTTCCTGTCCCCACTTTTTTCCGCCCTCCAGGCTGCCTTCCGCGACATCTCGTTCCAGCCTTGGTGTTGAAGGAAAAAAGCGACAAGGAAGCGGGAGGAAAACGGGCGAAAGAGAAGAGGGAGCATGAACAATCAAAGCAGGAAACAAAGAAGAGCGAAAGGGAAGGTGAACACATGTCGAGGAACGAGGATAGGCCTCTGCTCGTACCAGCGAGATCACAGCTGCTCCTCCACCTCTAGTCTCTTCGCTTCGGCAAACCTGGAGACTTTTTCGCGGAGACGAGACACATCGATTCGTTTTCTGTCTTTCCTCCGGTCTCTCTCTGCCACAAAAACGGTACGGCAACATGGAAGAAGCCGCGGCCTCCTTAGAGGCAGCCGGCGCTTGCGCCGAAAGCACCTTCTTGCATCGCCAAGCTACCTCTACGGGGTGTATCTACACCGGAAGTCACTCTGCCGTCTCGCCTCTGAGGTGTACGTACACCCCAGGTGACCGAGTAGCGGACCTGGACGGCCACCTCGGCACCGTCCGATACATCGGTCCTGTCGAGGGCTACTCCCGAAGAACCGCTTCTGCATCATATGAGACTTCTTCCTCTTCTTCTTTGTGTGAAGACGCAGAGTTGTGGATAGGGATCGAGTGGGACGACGCTGGACGCGGGAAGCACGACGGGTCCTTGAATGGGAAAGTTTACTTCTCTTGTGTGGGGTCGCTGAGGAAGAAACCGGCAGCCTCTGGCGCGGATGGAGAGCAGGCGGAGCGCGTCACGGCCGGTTCTTTCGTCAAGAGACACAAATTGCTCGAACCGACAGACTTCAAAAGAGCCGTCCTCGAGAGATACACCGAAAAGCTCACGCAAGGTGAGAAGAAAGTGAAAAGGACGCGCGGCGAGGAAGGACGAGGAGAACCTTGAGAGGAACTGGAAAGCGAATGAAAATCAATGTATTGCTTGAGCAGAACTGCAGTTGAAAAACGAGACTCAACTCACACCAAGAGGCAGTTCCATTTAAACGGTTTCAGTAGGTTGGGGGAGAAGAGAGGAAGACACGCATGTTCGGACCGTCCCCCTTGCACTGTCGCGGGGACGGATACGTATTTCTTCAAGCGATTTCACGGAAAGCAAGCAGTCGCATGGTGACTTGACAGTTTGACCGTACAGCCACCCAAGAAACAGTCTCCCATCGAAGAAGAGAGGGGCGGGAAGAGAGAGAAGAACAAAGAGAAGAAGAAGGCAAAGACCAAGAGGGAGAAGAAGAAGGACTTGGGGTTGAAAGAAAAAGATCTTTCAAGAGAGAAGGGCTTGGATCATCCAGTTGTCTGGTCATCGAAAGAAAGGAACTGACAGCCCACACTGACTACGCAGGGCATTATCTTCGTGGCTTGCTGACCTCTGCTCGGGTGTACATACACCCGAACAAGATCCCACTTTTCGAGGCACCCGTGCAGAAGTGGGACTTCATTTGCTCCACTGCTGTCTGCTCGAATTAAAGGAGAACAGCACGTGTCTGTTGTCTGTTAAAGTGGCTTTTCCCGTCGTCTTCGACGCAGACAACTTTCAGATAAAAGTGCTGAACTTCAGCTGCCTCTCGACTCGGGATATACACTGATACGGTCCAGAGGTAACCGACCGCAGTCGGACAGACACGCCTCAGCGAGCAGCGACAGGCTGTGGAAATGCATCTAAGACTTTTCTTTTTTTCCCTTCCCAGAACAAATAGACTCCATGCTCCTCGTCAACCCTCTCACAAACAAGACGAAACCCGTGGAATTCGTCGGACGCAAGGAGGTGCGTACGAGACTCCGGCGCATGCACACTCAAAGCTGACAAACAGGCGACGCCCGCATGCCTCCTGAACGCCTCTCTACACGTATACATATACACATGCATATACACATGTGTGTATACATGCGTGTGGAACCAGACAGATGAGTCCTTGTGTCGATACAAGAGGTGAAGGAGCTACTTGCCCTTGCAGAGATGCTGGCGTGCTCTCTCTCTTTAGATATAGATATATACACATGTATATCTATTTGTATATATGCGTATGTACACGTGCATATGTAAATAAATATCTATATGATTGTATATGTGTATATACATGTATATGTTTAGATGTATATATATATATATATATATATATATATATATGTGCAATTGTTTACATAGGTGCATATGTGTGTCTGTATGTATATGTAGATGTATGCTGGTGTTTGTGCTAGTGAAGAGCTTTGTAGGTGTGAATTTTGACAGAAGGTTGCGTTCTTGCCTCGCGGTATTTTATCTCGTTTGTTAAAAGCTGTCTTGCTCCGCTGACCTTCTTTCTCCTGTTCGATTCTGTACTCTCTGTGTATTTCCTCCCATTTCCACTTTTCTGTTTACGAGCTGTCCTCAGTCTTGGTGGTGCTTCTGCATCCAAGCTGTCTCCTGTGTATCTTTTCACTTTTCCTCTTTTTTCGCTGCATTCCCTGCAGGCAGAGGAACACTTTGCTCGTCTGCATCTGTTGAACGCGATGAGTTTCACGAGTGTTTCTGCCATTCGTTACGCGGGTTCGCCTCCTCACCTTCTCCTTCCAAGTAAGGAGAGCAAAGGCTTGTGTCCGCTGCAACAGGACAAGCGAAGGAAAAAAGCAAAAACCGGTCGTGAGGCTTCTCCTTCTGATGAAGCAGCAAACTCACTTCGTTCGCGAGACAGGTTACATGTACTCTCGGCTGCGTCTGTACGCCTCTCCAAGCTGTCCACAAAAAACATTTTCGACCAGTCTTTCCTTGAAGAGGTCTTCAAGGTGAACGAACACGCGCGTTTGGATCTCTTTCATCACCTGATGTGCAGATGCACCTACATCAACACGTTTTTCATGGAAATATATACACGTTATATGAACCAATTTGTATGTATGTATATATATATATATATATATATATAATAGCACGTAGGCGCGGGTATGTCTTTGAAGGCGCATGTGCTTGTTCGAGACTTGCTTTGACGACAGCGCAACCAGCAGAAGGCGGAAAGAAAGTAGAAACAGCAGCCGGCACATTTCGTGTCTCTCTTTTTCATGAACTGAGAAGGAGCGTTTTTTTTCTGTTCTGACTTGGGCCGGCTCGCGGAAGTTCCGATTTCTCGGTCTTGGATGTTTCCTCGATTCCTTCAAGTTTGAGGAGACTGTGGTGCCGTTGGGGAACACGGAAAGCGTGTGTATCGTTCGGGCAAGAGATGCTCACGTAATCGCTGTAGAAGTGAAGTGGTACAAGCTGTGAAAGAGTGGAGATACCCATTCGAGTCGTCTCCTTCTTACTGCTACTCTGCACGGAATCGGTGGGCCATTCTATTTGTTTTGACGATTCCGGCTTCGGCAGTGGTCTACAGACTGCCTCTTCGACGCACCGGCGCTCCTCAAAATTTCTTGTTGTACGTGCAGTCCAGTTTTTCTTCTGGGAGGAATACACGTCCTTGCAGGGTTTTGGTTGAACTGCAGAAGCCAGTGTCCTGCAGATATATTTTGACGAGTGTGATGCAGCAAGAGGGTGGACAGAAGAAATCGCATGGGGTCTTGTAATCCCATCTCGCGTTGTTCGCTTCGCAGATGGTTTCCCGTCCTCCTTGTTCTTTCTCTGGATTTTTTCTCTGGACAGATCTCCGACGTTTGTCGCTGGCAAACAGCTTGATCACGAACTGGGAGGAACTTCTGGGGATTTTGCGGTGCGTTCCTCGCCTCTCGTCGCTCTCTCTCTGCGGCACACGACTCCAGGCGTCCACGCTGCCTTCCGGGGGGTTCGCGTCGTCTGGAAAGGCAGAGCCCTGCGGACACACAGAGCGAGTAATTCTTGAGGAGCTGAACGACCTGCAACTCGACGGAACATTTGTCACCTGGGAAGAGGTGAGGGCAGGAGAGAGGAAACGCGACTTTTCTGCCGTCGACAGGAGATCTCTGCGGACAAGATAGCTGGCGCTGCGGGGACACAGAAACCATCGCTCTTTTACGGGAGTGCTTTTCTGCATATATTGCCCACGTACAAAGTTTGCGATCCGGGACCACGAACTGCGTTTTCCTGTGAACACGGCTTTTCCACGCGTTTGCGAACTTCTTGGTGTGTCGATTTCTCCGCTCTTCAGCTTCTCGCCTTTGATGCTCTCGCGCCCAACCTGCAGCGTTTGTCCATTCGCGGAAACGACCTCTCTCCTTTTGAAAGAAACACTGCTTCTTCTCCGGACGACGTCTTACCCCCTTTTCCTCTCTTCGATCCCAGAGCTTCGCTGCCCGAGCGCAGGACAGAGATAGGAAAAGAAGAAACCGCGTTGTCTCTGAAGGATGAACACGCGCCTTTACCGCCGAGAGAAGCGGTCCTGGAGAACCCCTCCTCTCGAATTTTCCATGGTCTCCGTTCTCTGGATGTCTCAGACAATCCCATTCAGTCCTGGGCGGCGATTTTTGCCTGCATGCGGCACTTGCCGAGGCTAGAGTCTCTCTGCGCCGTGAACGCTGAGTTGGGAGACTTCTCGGGTGCACGGACGCCTGACCTGGCTGCGTGCGGGGGTCGCGGTGTACGTACCGCCGAGCCCCGGGGCGCCGAGTCGACCGCAACGGTTGAAAGCGCCGGAAATCAGACGGGAAACGGAGACTTTCGAGAGACATGTGGAGTGGGGGACAGCGCGAAAGGGTATGCTTGTGTCGCAGATCGGCTGGAGAAAGAGGCAAGAGAAATGGGCGACTGCTTGGCTGCTGCGTGGGCTCTCGCTCTGGACCGGAACCGGCGGGAGAAGATCCGCGAGCTGTGTGTTGAAGATAATTGCGTTGACCAATGGTGAGGCAGAAAGAACAACATTCAAATTGTCTCTGCTCGGTCCACGCTCGCGCTTGACGCACGTCTTTCTCTCCCTCTTTCTTTAACACCTCCCCAGTTGCAGACGTGGCTGTGCATCGATCTACTTGTGTCTACGTGTAGATGTATGCATACATTATTGTATGTATAGATGTGCATGCATATATGCATATATATGTATATATGTATATATATATATATATATATTCGGATGTATGTTTGCATGTTTGTATATAGGTGTTTGTGTGAATACATGCATATGTATGTTTGTATAAATGAGGGTGTGTGGATGTAATCAGTGCATGCTCGGGGGGCGCATGCCGAATGAGAGGTCACGTGCTTGTTTTCTCAGGTCGTCACGGGCGCGTCGGTCTCTGTGCCTTGTGCGTGTTGTCGTTGGTTTTTGTGTGTGTCGTTTTTTGTGGGCATCATTGCTTTTATGACAACGTCGACGTTCGTCTGGAAGCTTCTCGCCCACCTGCAGGCGCAGTGCCGATGCGCTTGTTTATCTTGGCACGTGCATGCGCGTCACGTTGGTGTCTGGACGCACTGTGTAGAAGCGAAGTGCACGCTGGAGAATCTGTTCTCTCGTACGACGACTTTGTCTCACGTCTCTGTCATTACTGTCGGAGAATCTGCGACTTTGCCTCTGCCTTTCGGTTTCTCCTTCTCGTTTCTGCCTCAGGGAGACAATAACGGCTCTCGCTAGGCTGTTCCCCTCACTGCAGAGACTGATGATTCAAGGAAATCCTCTTCTTCAACCTTGCGCAACTGCAAAGGTGACCGCCGTCTCTACAGGCTTCGGAGCCTCTTCTCCGCAGCGCCAGGTAGACAAAGGAAGAGAGAGGGGAGAAGCGGGGTGTCGTTGCTTCTTCGACCCACCCAGCAGTGAGAGATGTGAAAACGAGTTTAGAGTTCCACGGCAAGCAGAAGCAGAAGTCCGTTTCGGTGCAAAGGCGCAACCATCTATGCGCGCTTGCACACGTATATTTCTATGTTCTTGGGTCATCCACACAGATGAGTCACAAGGAAATACCGTCGTCACCTCGTTACGTGATGACGTCTATTGAATCTCTTAACAAGACGACGCTTGTCTTCAGAGGGTTTCTCCTGGCGATTCGAGACACGAGAAAATGGTCGTCAGCTTACCCTACCTCTCTGCCTCCCGCGTTTCCTCCTGTGAATTCCGTGAAAATGCAGTCAGCTCCGTATTGAGGAGACGCGCAGTTTTTGTATCTTTTTCCTACTTCTGCAGGTCGTGATTTCGCTTTTCCCTTGCCTGGAAGTGCTGAGTGGCGGAACAATTTCTAAGGCGGACAGAGCAGCAGCTGAGAAGTACACGCTTTCCCTGCTCCATCGCATCAGGAGAACAGAGAACGAGAACTCGCTCCCCATTCCAGCTGGTCTCGTCGAGGCACTGCAGCTTCCTACCCCGGGAGAGGAGCACGTGAGTCCAGAGAGAAAAGAAGATCTGTAAGTGAAGCAAGTGTAGAAGCTAAGCTCGAAAGGGATCAACAGTCGAGGCATATACGCAGAGGTCTCCAGGTTTCGACACTGGGTCTGTCTAGGGAGAAAACCTACAACAGAGCTGGAACACAACTTTTAAACCTCAATCCAAAAGGAAGTCCCATAGCGTGAGATTCCTAGAGTTCAACTCTTTCCTTTCTCAAACGTGCATCAGACGAGGGGAATACAGGCGTCAAAGAGACACCGGCGCCTGAGTGCGGCTGCGCACAAATCCCTTGCAACTTTTGATCGGAGCACGAGGAGAAGAAGAATCGAAAACAAAGAGGTCAAGGCGGCGAAGGTGACTCTGACTGGAGAAGGGCAAAGCGAAGGAGCAACATCGAGTTTTTTCACAGCACATTTGGGCGTCCGTCGAGTGTCTTTGCACTTTGAGCAAAGGCGTTGTTTCTCAACAAACAGCGTTCCTTATCAGCGACATGCGCAGTCACAAACAGAGGCAGAAGAGTGCTCTTTATGATACGAGTCGTGCGTCAAATCAAAACACGCTCCCCGCCGCTCAAGTTGCAGCCGAAAGAAAGGCTATGTGTTTCCCTGTTCTGAAACGGAACTCCAGGTTACCCGCTGTGTCTCGCTTTCCCGCAGAATAATTCTGCGTTTGATGAGCTGCTCGACCGTCTCACACAAATCCACGGGGACTTTTCTCTTGGTAAGTGATTTGGGGAGTTTCGTTTGCCTGCAAAGTGAAGTTAGCTTGCTTCTTCCAACTCCTTTCGATGTATTTCCCCAGACGTTCGTCGAAAAATCTCTTTGGTGATGCCAGACGTCCTGCAGCCATACTGCTCAGAAAAGACCTCGTCGCTCTCTCGAACACAAGCCGCCTTACACGAATCTCTACAAGGTTCAACAACTATACATACATATACATGTACATATATATATATATATATATATATATATATATGAATGTGCGTAACCCTATGGAAGATGCACTTGCATGTGAGTGCGGGTGTCTTCAAATTCGTGTATGTAGAGACTTGGATTTCGGTGTTCGATCTCATTTTCGGTGCTTCTCCGGTCAGCAACCACCCAGGGGGAAGGAGGCGCCGCCGTGCTCGCTTCCTCTCTGATTGGCATTCTCCTGCAACCGGACGCAGCGTCCATCTTCGATAAACCGGCAGTAAAAAAGCGAATCCCAAAATCAATGAGAGTCAGGTACGCTTCCACCTCTCTCTACATGTTAATAACAAATGGCAAACGTGTATCGTAACGTAAGATGCGGAACAAGGATCCCAACATAAGAAGCGAAATGAGTTTCAGTAGTCGGTGATCTACATAGCTCGCAGCTCTAAAGGGGAACATCTAAATCTCGAACTGAGACGTCAAGTAGGGCAGGCCGTACAGAAATGATTGATTCTTCGAAGTATTTCTCTCGGCGCATGGACATTGTCCCTATATACGGTAGACGCGGAGTCCCGGACTGAACTTCAACTTGAAGAGTTAGGTGAGGAAAAATGGAAAGCTTTGTCTGCTCTGGATATGTGTCAATCGATCTCTGATCTTGTACCTGAATGCAGGACGTCTTTATAATTTCTTGAATCCATCTCTATGCTGTGCTTTTCAGAGATCTGAAGACACTATGCATGCGCCTGTTTGGACTTCCCGTTGCGCACATAGAACTTCTTTACAACGACGGGGTAAGACTTGGGATGCGAGAGTCCGCGTTTTCCACTACAGAGAGGCTAAAGAAAAGCGGCGCCTTTGTAGCTGAAGTCGTTTCTTCTAGAAAACCTTTCCGCAGATTCAGAGAAGACGACTTTGTGCCTGTTCGTCAATAATTCACCGTTCGACTCTCAGCTCACAGGGTAGCCAGGATGGACGACCCATTCGGATCACGACTCCTGTACTCACTTTTAGTTTTTCAAAGCGCTGCTGCAGGGTGTATGCTTTCACTAGCTGTTGCAGAATCTTTACCGGATAAACAACAGTATTTCAAACCTGCTGGAGTGAGGGATTTTCTGACGCAAACATAAATTAGCGGGAGAGTAAAACACGAGTTCTCAAGTGCGAGCGCCGATACGCGGTATTCTGCGTCGACAAGCACGCCGACCAAAGGGACCGACGACTTTGGTGGCGCAGTAATTCTCGGGGTTTACGAGCTCGAAAAAAGCAGGGAGACAGCACGTCGAAATCCAGCACACCTGCGCATGTCCGCATGGCGGAGAACCGACACAGAAACACGCTTTTTTCCGACGGTTCACTGGGGGTTTCCACGCGAAACTACACTGAAAGGAGACACGTAGCTGAGGGCGCCCCTGGGAAACCGGGCACAAGTCGCAGATTCTGTGTGCAATCCTCTGTCCGCGGGGCGTTCTGTCAGCCGGTCGTTTTGAAGAGTTCGCGTGCGTCCCCCACAGAACTCTCTCCCCGTTTTTCTCGACTCTAGCAGCCGTCTGGAAATCACTTACTTGAATTCCTCCCACGCGCATTGATCGTTTTCGCAGACAGGATGTACAATGTGCAACTCACTTCTTTTACAAGGGTGGAACAGAAGGGTGACGGTCCTAGCGCTAGGTGTTACAGTTCTTCTTAGTAACTACACCAGGCGCATGCATGTAGCATCGGTAGAATGGCGCACTGAGGAGGCTGTGGAGTGTATATCGAAGGCGCTGTAGTTTTGCCCGAAGCTTCGCTGAGTCCTGTGGACGAAGGTTGAATCGAACGAAGCTTCCAGAGAACTGTAGACTTCAGTCTTGAAATGCAGAGCTGGGAACGTATGTCTCACGACTCTTTCTTCTTTGGTGTCACCCAGAAAATGCCGGTCAGCACCCCGTTGGACGACGACGCCGCCTCTCTTGATTTCTTCGGAGTCGACACTGGATCTGTCGTCCGAGTCCAGGACAAAAACGACAGACGATCTGCCTGAAGTTTGCGAATTTCCTCACACACCAATGCATCCCCAGTCCGGCTGTGCGTGTGTGAGAGGGGGGAGGGGGGGATTTCACGGAACCCCTATCAGATCTGTTTTTCTCTTGCAAGCGGCTCTGATCCTCCATTGTGAGGGCAACAGTTTGCTCCTGATGCGTAGACTGGTAAATGACGGGTGGAGAAACGCTTTCGCGCCATGTAAAAGAACAGGGGAGAACGGCTTCTCTACAGGTCAAGATCGATCGACCAACGTACCTAGTTTTCCAGAACCGAAACAAAGTGTCAAAACTATGAATTCACTGCGCTTGACTGCCTTCCCTGGTGGATGTTTACCCCGCGCCGCGCATCCAATGCCTTGACTCCTGTCAGTTTTTTCTTTTCCACGGAATAATTTCAAAGTGCACCGTTTACTGTAGAATGGCTTCTCCCCTTGTGCTGGCAGTGAATCAAGCCATCTGTTCGATTCTTTTTGAGGCTTCAAGGAAATGCGCGGACGTCTGGACGCCTTCTACCTACGTGAGTCTTCAGTTTATGTTAACGATCCCCGATACACAGTTTTTGCCAGTACAGTGACGAGCAAGCCGTCATATTCGATATGTGTGCTCTCATGTTGCCGCTGAAAAACGACGAGGTTTCTTGCACTGGATTTTTTGGCTTCAACGCCGCGAGACACAGAGTCCTCAGACCTCCTGGAAGGTCGGTCCAGTTGAATAGGACACGCACTTCGCGTCATTAGAAATAAGCAGACATGTCCCAAGAAAAGCAATCCCCTCATACAGAGTCGCACGAAGAACAGAGAATCTGCCCGTCTCCTCCGCATAACACAATTCGTGGAGCTTTATAATCTCCACGATCGCAGAGGCACAGGAAGAACTAGGGAAACGTCTTTCGCTCTGACGGTCACGCAGCATAGATCGACCCTAAAGTGTCAGAGCAGACACAAATGCAGAAAGGATCACTTGCGTTCTGCCGAAAATCTCAGGGTGTTCCTCATAGGACGGGAACCATCCCTTTTCTCCAGTTCCTAGACTGCGTTATTCGGCGAGGGGTGAAACTTGAGGCGCTGTCTTAAGCAGCCCAGGAGTCAGGTGGTGGTCTACAGGACGCGTGTTTGAAAATACACATTTGTGTCCAAACTTTGAAAGTTCACGAAGTTTACTGACGCTTGAACGGGGCTGAACTAGGAGCTGAAAAGTTGCTTTATGTCGAATTCAGCAAAAGATTCTGGGCGCTTGATTCCGAAGCTACGGCATCCCACACCACTGTAGGTCTCGTTGCATATGCGTAAATATGTACAGTGTACTGTTTATTACCACATATAGTCATCTATATATATGGATTTGTGTGTTGAATCGTCTTACGAAAGGATATTCTGGTTTCTGTCTATTGTGCTTGTGGGTCGTGTATTTTGTGGTGATGACATTTTGAGTCCTGCCAGACACCACTTGCGAATCAGGCAGTTTTTCCTCTCCTCTGCTATTCTTTGTCGAGTAGTTTCATCTCACATGGGCAATGGCGACAGTTTCATCTAGAGCGCGCGCGTCTGAGTTTCAGTTTTCTTTCTCTGTTTATACCAGTGATTCTAGTAATCCACGCACTGCGTCTCAACCGTATTGATCTGGAGTCACTTTACTTAGGATGTTGACGGCGGGTTTTCGTTACAGAATTTTGTTAATAGACTAGAAGCACGAATAGCGGTTTGCGTGACTTGAGCGATCGGAGGAATCCACTCCAGAAAAAGTCAAAGGCAAATCAAAATATGACAAGTTGGGTCCTCGTTCCCGCAGAACACACAAACCATCCCGTTTTCTCTGAGAGACATCAAGTTCGCCCAAGTCTCCTCGCGCACGGCTACACAAGACAATTTCAGTCGCGGCAGTTCAACGCCAAATCGCTGCACGTGCTGTTCGTAGACAGGCAGAAGCTGTCCAAACTAGGGGACGTGAATCTACGGCGAAAGGTGAAGCTGGAAGTAGCGAGGGACAGGGCCACGACAGAAGCACCGAATGACACAACGCTCGTTCGACCCTCGGATTTGCGTGTGTTTTTCACTCGGGAGAATATCCCAAGGGGTTCTCGTCGGAGGTACCTTGTAGAATCACTCTGACCCGACGAAGGGAATGGAGTCGAACCGGCCCACTGACACACTCTGAGGTCGAATGAGAGAAGTCATCACTGCGCTCTAAAGTCTGGGAAAAATGCTGGGGTGGAGAAACACGTCTCTATTCGATCTACTCAGCTACTCACATAGACTCACATGTTATGTGTCTACCTATATATTTGTCTATCGACCTCTCTGAATATAATCAAGCAGTCTCTCTATATACACAAAGTCTATCTCTATAAAAGCTCCCTCTATAATACATATATATATATATATGTATCTATGTAGACGCAGTTGTGTAATTTGTTACTTAAATGCCATTGAATTTGTAAAAAAAATCGCTGCGAGGCCACTCCCGTCTGATGTATCTCGACAACGAAAACTATCAGAGTATGCGACTCCACACACGAAAGCAAGTCATGCATTATCTCTTTTTGCTGTCTCCTGTCTTCCTCTCTGTATCTCTCTTTACTCAAGGAAAGTTTTTTCGTGGTTCCAGTCGTTATTCCCTCTGGGGGAGTGAGAATTGAAGCAGCAGGACGCAGAACGCCGGGCACTTGCTTAACTTCGTCGATTGCTTCTTGCCTGGCTTTCAAGTTGGTGTATGCTTTTCCCTTCATCTTTCTTGCCTCTCCAGATCACCTTGAAACTTTTTCTCGCATTTTCGGCCTTTCTTCAGATTTCCGAAGTCAGGCAACAGCGCGTTTGTCTTGCCTGTGGCGGACAACCTGAAAACTTCTGAAAAGGGTAACGCGCGAGAGACTTGGCAGGATGCCTGTTGAAGCTTCTCTTGAACGTGGATCTTCAGCCATTGCCAAGAGGGCGCACTCGCTAGTCAGCGTGTTTCTCAACATTGAGGCGTGCAGCGGCTCTCCGCCGACACATATTCAGGGCTGCGCTTCTCGCAACATGCCATTCCGTCCAACCCTTTTGACTATTCCGTGTAAAGGTTGACGTCGCTAAAGTGAGTCGTTCTCCCTGCTGGCGATCGTGTTTCTCGAAAACAAACATGAACTCGCCGCAGGCGGCGGCTGCCGACCCCCGGAGCTCCAGTCGTAGGCATAGGCACACAGATGCAGGGGAAAAACGGATTTTTCCATGCAGCGGAGAGGTAAGAGACCGCCAGTCTCCTCGTCTCCAAAGCAGATTGCAGGTTCTAAACGCATCGCGACTTCGTTCTCCGTTTTCCTGCTTCTCCCTTCATTAAACGACCGCCAGTTTCCAGATGCACCGCGTACCCCCGACGCACACATCGTTGCATGCGGTAAGCCAGTTCATCTTTACGCGCCGCTGTAATTCTGTGGCACGGTTTTGAGCAGCAGAAAAGAGCCCAGAACATTGTCAACGTGGCTGTGTCTTTCTCTTGTTTTCACTTGCACATATGAAGTGGTAGACAGGGACCAAACAGCGCGCAGACGGACGGAACAGCCCAGCACTCATACCCGTCTGAATCTCGCCTGAAGGCGTGTCTTGTTCCCAGCTGGTCGAAGTCGGTTTCTGCTCGAGTCTGAACACTCTCTTCTGCCACACTAATTTCTTTTGAAAAAAGCGCACCCACACACACGCCGACGTCGGGAGAACATCAGCGAACAGGCAGGCGAGGCGTCTCTCGCGAGCACACGCGAGGCGAATCGTCGTGTTCAAGCGCGTCTTCCGGAACCCTAACAACCCGCTGAGGGCCGTTGGATTCGTCTTCGCCTGCACCGCCACATTCTTGACCTGTTTCTTTTCCGATCGAAAAAACGTTTTCTTGCCGCGACGCACGTCTCACGCCCGCGCATACGGCTGAGGATGACGCGTCATCCGCCCTCCCGGTGAGTGCTTGCGCTGCCCTCCACCGCGACTATCGCTGCACATCGTGCCGCGACAATTTCAGGTTCGAGTCGGAGCTGAGGGCGAGGACTGCGCCTCCACGTCTTCACAGGAAGAGGGACGCGAAACTCTGCAGGCGACGCGAAAACGAGAAATGGAACGCTCCGTGAGAAACCCCTCGGGATCCTCGTTGGCGGTAGAGCCGACGGGAGAGGACTCTGCCGCGGACGCCGATCCGTTCGAAGCCAGCATTCCGTGCGTGTCGATCACCTTGCAGTTTCAGGCGAAGAGTGTCTCCACAGAGAATCAGCCGCCAACGGGACGGAGAGGGGAACGCCACGCGCCCTGCTCTGTCAACTTGTCGGAGGTGGATGGCGTCCTCGACGACCTCGCCGCCTCGCCAGCTGGGTACTTTGTCTGCAAGCTTCACCGCCTTCTGAGGCGACTCGACGCGCGCAAAGAGGCCGCCGAGAGGGCAGAGGGCGCCGGCCGACAAGGCGAGGCGCACGGCGCAGACCACGACCCAGACACAGCGGCGGCCAACGCCTGTGCGGACGTCGACGCCTTTGGATGTCGCGTATTTGGAACGCTCCTGGACGTCTCGGATTTCCTCTGGCGTGTCGGCGAACTCTACCTCGTCATTCAGCCGCTGCCGCGCTTGCAAACGCACGGAACGCCGCCGTCGCCTACAGGCCGGGGAGGACGCTCGCCTGAGGCGCCAGCGGCGAGCCAGCGGAGGGTTTCGTTTTCGTCTGTCCCCGAATCCGAGAGTGGCAGGACCTCGCCTGGCGATGATAGGTCAGAAGCCGAGCCGCGATATGTCACTTTCAGCCTCAAAGAGGTGCTCGACCGGCCGACGCCGGGGAAGCGCGTGGCGGCGACCTCCGGGAAGGTGCGCGAGTTCGACAACGAGGTGCAGCTAGATCCAGGAGACGACGGGACGCTGCTCTGGGTGCGACTACATCTAGAGGAGTTTCGCATTCCCTACGGATCGTGCAGGGGCCATCCAGCCTTGCCTCCGCCAGAGTCGGGCGACGCATTTCTCTTGTCTCTCAGCCTCGTCGAAGATCGAAGTCTGCATGCGCTTGTAGCACCCGGGGAGACTCAGCGCAGCCGCCAGCAGCTCGGCGGCAGTGCCACCGGGCAAGGAGGTACGGGGGATGTGATAGAAATCCTGACCGGGCGTTCTGTTGCGGCGTCTTGAAGCAGACGCCGAACGGGTCGTGGCAGCAAAGGACGTTTCCTCTCTCTCTCTCTGTCCCGTTCTGGTGCTGGTTCTCTAGCGCTCTGTTGAACGCTAAGAAATACACAAGGTGCCTCTGACGTGTATGTGCACTCGGACGCGTGGCGTCCTGCTGCTGTCCTCCTCACCTCGCGTTGTCCTCGCATGAACTACGAGGGGAAACGTCTCAGATGCTGTGACTTGGTAGTCTCACCGACGTGCGACAGGACCCTGGCTTTGAACGAGAATCTCGAGTTGCGAGACGCACGCAAGAAAGTTCTTCAGTGGACGCCACTCGCCTTTCTGCAGTGCAGCCGCCGCTCCTGCTGAGACGGTGTACGAGCCTTTGTATCCACGAGTTCCTCCTGCTCTGTGCAGCATATCCCGTGCTGCTTAACGTCAGAGCAACCTCTTTACTCCTCTGTCTGCTCTGTTTCCCCTTTTACGTTCTGATTTTTTTCCTTAGCTTTCGCGGCCGACCCTCCTCGCGTGTCTCTGCGGCTCGGAAGCGTCCGGCGGACCTGCCTTCTGGCGGAACAGCCTGGCGTCGGCCGTGCATACACCCGGGTGCGGGAGGAAGTCGTCGCGCCTTGCCGGTTCGCCCTCGTCCTTGTCGGCAGCTGGGAGGAGGCGCTTTTGTACTTGAAGGGTCTGGCTAGCGCCTGGATTCAACTTGAGGCTCCGAGAGAAGAAAAGATTTCTCAGTCAGACAAAGTCCCTGGCGGCAGGCCACCTGGCCCCCGCAGATCGGCGCATGCAGTGAGCGAAAAAAACGAAAGAATGCGCTCTGTCTAAAAACTATCACCGTGAAAAAACGCGAGTAGGAATTGTGGACCCTTTAGTGAGAATGCAGTGTCATGATTATTTTCAAGTGTATTTAGATCTGGAGACAACTTCGACATCGTTGTCTCAAAAAACTTGAGACAAGACGCTGGATGCCACTACGCTTGAGAGGCACTCCCACCGTAGTCAAGATATCCGCGTCCAGGATGGAGTCTCTTCGCTCTTCTATCGCGCATGCTCGGTCTTGGTTCAGACTGCATTTGCCTCGGCTTAAGGTTCCAGGTTTTTTTCATCTTCGTCTCTCATGTGCACTTCGCGGGTAAGAGCGCGTGTGGACTGTCTCTGCCTTCTTTGCCTCGAGGGGGCTTCTAGGAAGCTTCAGTGAACGAAGTGCGATAGACATTCAGCATCGTGCCTCAGAGATGTTGATTCACAGGACGAAGGTACTGTGGAGCGCGACTTCTTTCTGCAGCGACACTGTCTGCGCAAAGTTCTTCTGTCTCCCATTTGATTTGAGTCTTTCCCGGTCTCTTTGCTGAAACTCTCAGACTTCCTGTCTACTCCCCCTGCTGGCCAGAAGCCACGGTCTCCTTTCTGCTAGTTCAGCAAGAATTCGTAGGCTCTATCCTTAGTTCTATTAACTTCCTTGGTACAAGGATTATTTATAAGCTTTTTCTGGGGAGATATTTATACAATTTTAAATGGTAGATAGGGACCCGATAAAAGACAAGGTGTGCCCGGAATAGACGGTGCTATCTTGGGTTTCTTTAATCAGGGTATAGGCTCTTCCCCCATCTTTTGTTTCTTCAAACCGCTTGCTGCTCTGCGTTTCAGCGTCTGACCGAACTTCCGATCGACTTTTCTCCGCTCGCGACGCGAGTGGCGCAGCACCTTGCGATGCTCCACGACGAAGACGCCTTCCCACCAGGAACAGCTGCTTCGCCGGCGTTGGCTTCGACAAATTGCCTTTCAGCTCTTCTCCATTCTGCAAATCATCCGCGACAGCCGCGTCGAGTCTCCGTCCAGGCCCAGCTTCTTTTCCTCGTCTTCAGAAACCGAGAATCCTCTTCTGACCGCGACGCGGACCTCCCTGCCTGGCCGCCGGCGCTCGACCCCCACCCAGAGCCTCCCTCGCTCGCGCCTTCGAAGCATGAAGAGGAAGAAGAAGGCGAAGAGGAAGAAGGAGGAGACAAGTGTGCACGCGTCGACTTGGCGTCTCCGCCCAGCTCCTCGAGGTCCCCGTGGCAGGACCGAGAGTCCCGTCTCGCGATCACAGAGGCTTCACCGGAAGACGAGAAGGAAAATGTCACTTCTCAGCCGCAGCAGCGGTCCGTGGAGGCCGCGCCGCTGTCGCCCCGAGCTGGAACATTCAATGAGGAAGAAGAGAAGTGTGAAAGTGCAAGAGCCGACGGACCACGGGCGAGTGCTCAAGAGGAAGAAAAGCAGGCCTGGAAGCTCCTCCCAGAAGTGCAGACAGAAAAGGAGACGTCAGTGGAGATGCTGCTCTTGTCTCAGTGTGAGCCTGAGAGGAGTGCAGCACTGAATTCGAGAGAGAGTCTCGATGCAGGTTTCCCTCCCGCGCCTGGATCATTGAGGAGGTCTTCTTATTCAGCTGCTGGAATCTCTCGACCTCAGAGCGCCGGGCACCTGCAAGCCCTCTGGCGCCTCTCAGTTGACATCGTGTCCATACAGCTGAGAGCCGGGCATCCCGCGAGCCGCCGCGCGGTGCATGTCCACTACAGCTACGCGCCGTTTGGGCCGCAACACAGCTTCTCGACGGAACCCCCGGTGGACTGCAGCAGCGGCGAGACAGTAAGTCTGGAACGCGGAAAACTCGAAGAACAGAGAAACGTTTTAGGAAGCAAAGGCATGGCGACCCGCCTACTAAGTTGTTCAGGGTCGGCCGAAGGAGATCTATGAAAGCGAGGTGACAGCGTGAAAGAAGTGAAGAATCCTACAGCAGTGATGCTGCTGCCCTCTCTGGTCGTGACCCCGATAGATTCAGTGGTAGTTAAACAGATGAAGACATTCATCCAAGGAAATCGTTTTTAATTTTTCGCAGACTCGGTCCAATGCCTCTTTACACTCTACAGGCCACACGGGTTGTTCTCTCCTGTCTTGAAAAACAGTCCCCAATCGACGAATTGGCAAACATGTCATCTTATGTGTTGCAGCACATGTTCTTCGACTTCTGCTTAGCTTTGTGTTTCCTTCGACTCCTCAGAAATGACGACGAAAGACAGCTGGAGGTGTCTGAAGCTCTGACATGCCAGGTCACCTGTCACCACCAGCCGCGTTTCACCGTGAAATCAACATGCAGTCTTGCGACCGGCTTTGCAGAAGACAACACCCTCTCGTGTGTCTCCTCTCTTTGTCCGTCCTTGCCTCTCCTCCTTTCTCTTCCTTGCTTCATCTCCGTGGCATTCTACGCTTCTTTTGCGTTCTGGGTTCACTTCTTTTAGGTTGCACTCTCTGAGGGATTCTGTGCCTACACGCTAACTGCCTCGCCCGCTCGTCTCTTCGAGTCCCTGCGGACCACCCCTCTGGAGTTCGTCGTTTCTTCCTCTTCTTCTAACTCTTCTTCTTCCTCTTCTTCTTCTTCTTTCTCTGCTTCTTCGGGCGCCGCTGGGCTCGGGAAGGAGACAGTGGGGACTGCGGTCGTCGACTTGGGGTTGTTGACCCAGACGCCGCTTCACCGACACTGCCAAGCTCCCCACGACTACCAGGCGTACAGCGCCGTGCTTCCCATCGCGCAGGCGCACGGCGAGACCGTAGGTGCGTTTCGCCGCAAGAAAACGAAATTGGTTTCCTGTCATGCCTGGCTCGACGATTCACTTCCGTCTTGATCCGCACCCTCGGAATGCCCCGTGTTTCACCTCTTGATAACTTCAAGGGAGGTCTCGGGGAGAGTGTCTTCGATGGAGGGAGGTGGAGAAGGTGGAAGCTGCGCCAGGGTTGCGCAAAGTTGCCGGAGTGAATCTCGCGGAGCAACGCACGCGTTGCAAAGGTTCACGAGGCGGACTCACTTCTATTTCACCCTCGTCAGAGTCTCAGACGCCACGTGTACTCCCGTGTTCATTCTTCGATACACGATCCTACGTCTGTTCACATACACGTAGGCATCTGCGTGTGAATGTGTGTTTTCTTCGTATATATATATATATATGTATATGCATATGTATATATACAGATACGCTCATATATACACTTCCATGTATAGGTGTGTATATATGTGGATATTTTTGTATATATATACATAAATACTTGCCTGTTTCTATAGCTATTTATGTGTGTGTTCTGTATATTTGCACTTGCGGATGCATTTGTGTATTTGTTTTTTGTCGCTCGCAGGGCACCTGCATGTACAGCTGTACTTGGAGCATCTTCGTGTCTCTCCGTCACTGCCTGCGAGGGCGTCTGCACCTGCCAATGCGGAGTGGCGCGCACCGGACATGCGGGGCGCATCTCCAACTGCGAAAAGTAGGATAGGGACCGTTTCGGAAAAAACAGAAAGGTTCTGGCAACGGAAAACATGGCTTCGATGGAAAGAACGAGAATTCCCTGCAAAAATCCGAGAATCCTCCGCAAAGATAATGGATGTCTTCTATAAAACAGGAGTCGAGAATCGTTTGCAGAGAAAGTAGATATTTTTGGTAGGAAGAGTTTTTTCATGCCGGGATTTCGACAGGCGCCTGAGAAACTGCAGTTCTTGGCTGCGGGGATACACCTTCCAGGACGAGGGGACGAAGAGCAGAGAAAACACAGATGAGGCAGGGGCGAAATGACGATTTTTTGGCAGCAGATCTGCAAACAGACACACACATACACCTATTCAAATATATATACATACATATATATATATATATATATGTACATGTGTATCCACGTATATATATATATATATATATATGTACCTAAAACGCTCTACGAGCATGCGTATATATATGTACATAAACGTATAGATGCATATTTATATGAATATTTGCATCACTAGATAGACACGCATATGCATATATATATATATATATATGTGCATGTTTTTTAATGGATTAGATGTGAGTATATAACTGACTCGATGTATCTTTGGGAATTCAACAGGTTTTGTGCTTTGTAAACGGAGACACGGGAAAGGGAGAAGGGTCTGAAGGCTGCCATTTTTTGTCGTTTTTTTAGGTGAGAAGGACGGTCTCTCTTTCTCTGCCGCGTACGAGGTGGAGCTTTGGAAGCGCGCGGAGAAGGCGAAGTTTCTCGCTGAATTGAAGGTAAGTTTCGCTTTACACGGAAGCAACCTCGGAAAAAGAGACCTCAAGTCTCCTCTCTGTGTGGCGCGATGAGGCGACATGCTGGTGTGTAACCCATCGTAGATCTTCCTGGCTATCGGAACAGGAATCGCACACGTTCTAAGTTAGGAGAATGGAAAAGGCCTTTTCAGGTCGCTCTGGGTCTCGGGAGAATCCCAAACGGCGAGAACGGAGGTTTCAGCGACAGAGAAGAAGGGAACATGTTTATGCAACAAATGAGACAAATCTCTCCTCATTCTCGCTTCCCTTTTCGTATGCATCTTCTTTCCTCTCTTTGGGTCCAGTTCTCCTTTTATTTCTTTTTTTTGCGCTCCCCAGACGCGCGCTGTCGAGGAACGGGAGCGATTCCTGGAGGAAATGCGGCGAGTAGAAACTGCGAAGAACGAGGTAGAGCGGAGAAGCGCGTGTCATTGAACTCACGTTTCATGAATCCTAAAGTCTGAATAAACGAAATGTTTTTCAAAACTTCCAGAAAATGGAGAGGACTTGTGCTCTTCGCTGGTGATCGGCGTGATTTGCGGGAAGGTCTCTTCCTGTCTGTGCGCACACCCCTCTCCGGCTTTTTCTCCCCGTCATTGTCAGAACGCTTTCCAGGACGCTCTTGCACGCTCCTGTCGTTCCTCTCCGCCGTTCCCCATTTTGTTCTTTTCCAAACCCTGTCGCATCTCTCTGAGTCTGTGTACCTTTCTGTGGGGTCTGGAGAAGAGGCAGTGCAGAAACGCGTGTGAGAGTGTGCCACCTGTGTTTCCATTTCTTCTAAAGGCGAGTGCGAAACAATGTCTGCACGCGCCCTCGTGTTTTCCACTCCGTGTAAAGCGGAAAATCAAAGGCTTTTCGAAACTGCCCACGCTGCGCTTCTCAGAGACGCTAGAGTGTCTGTCTCTCGTTTTTCCGGCGCCTTCTTGCGTCTTCGCGTTTCGTTTGTATTCCGAGGTTCCCGGTGTTTTCTGTCTCCGAATTTCAGGAAATCCGCGCCAAACAAGAGGCCCTGCAAATCCTCCAAATGCAGCTCAAAAAAATGGCACAGCAGCTGCAACAAAAGGCTCTCGACGTCAGCCGCCGATGCTCAAAAAGATTTTTTTTGATATAGTCTCACTGTTAAAAACCTCTATTTTCACATATATATATATATATATATATTTATGTGTATATATATATATTTATGTATATATATATATATATATACACGTATTTATGTATATATGTATATTTATGTATATATAAACATTTATATACGTATGTGTATATAGGTGTATATGTATGTGTACATGTGCGTGCATATACATGGTTATGCCGATTTTGATGGATGGCCTGTTCGTGACTCGATGTTTTGCGCTTCATGTACATGTGTATTCATGTTTGTGCATGTAACCTCTGCATGTTCGCATGCTTAATGCCTCATATATTGATAGAGATATAGATTGAAACGTGTATATATTTCTGGCCTTGCGTGAGTAACTGCGTCGTGGTTCACAGATATCTCTGCAAACCTATCTATGTATATATATATATATATATAATTGAATATCTTTGGACATCATTTGACTGTGCCGGGCAGATGCGTGTGTGCGCATTTGAAGAAGAAAGAAAAGGTGACAGAGAAGCTTACGACTGTTTCGTTCTTTCTCGGACCTCTCACCTTGCGAGTTTCAGGGACTTCCGTGTAGTGACAGACCGCCGCGGGACAGAGCGTGTGTCTGAAAGAACACAAGAGAACTTGCGGTATCTTCTCTTTTCAGCTGCAAAGCAGAGAGATCGACCTACGAAGTGAACGAGAAAGATGCCTTCAACTGGCCGCGAGAACCAGCGACGAAATGACCGGAGCCACGCGGCGCCTTCGAGAGGAAAAAGAGCATGCGGTTCAACTCGAAAAACAGAAGAGCCAGTAAGAAACGCCTGGTGTATGTACACCTGCAACGCGGTCTCGGGCAACCTGTGAGAGGGGAGTTCGGTCCCGCCAAGCGAGGCATGAGAAGAGGAAAAGCAGAGAAATGTGCAGGTCTCTCTCGACTTCTCGGTCGACAGTCGTAACGGCAGGGATACAAGCAAGAGAGCGTGCTGCTCCTGTTCACGTTCTCGACCTCCTGACGAGGTATTGGAACACACACACACCCAAATATTCACATATGTATATTCATGTGTATATCGAGCTGTATACATGTACATCCACGGGTAAATCATATATATATATATATATATATATATATATATATGTATATATATAGTTAAAGAGGAGACGAGATATGAAAGTAGTATCTCTCTTCTTTCCTAGAGAGACAGTCCATTTAGCTACGCACACCTCTCCATGTATATCAGCATATACATGTATATATTTACATACCTGTGGAGATCTGCGTTCGCAAATCCTTTCCCCGAACTGTTACAAGGAGAAGCCTGATTGTTTTAGTTTTTGATTGTTTCTTTTCTCTCTTTTTTCCAGGGTGTTGCACCTACAGAACGAAGAGCTGCAGGCGGAAGTGGCGCGACTCCGAACTCGCCTGGATTTCCTGGAAGAAGAAAATTGTGAACTTCGCCAGCAACTCACGAGCGGACCCACGGCGCAGCTCCAGTCCGATCTCAAACTGAAACTGTATCAGGTGAAGCAGCGAAGCCACTTGGAGGCGCCTGTCTCGGCGAGCATTTGCGTTCGTCTTCCCCGGTCTCGCGATGTCTACGGAGACGCACGTCGAGTTTTCTAGGCTTTTTGATGTCAGCATGTTGACAGAAAAACGGCGTTTTCGTCAGCTCGTGGCAGTCGTGTCAAGAGCGCTCGCTGCTTCACTGTCTTGTCTCGCTTTAGCAGATGAAGTGCGAAGAAAGACTTCATCTAGCGCGGTGTACTTTGGCAAACCGCAGCTGAGAAGTATTCTTTGCACTGGAGAGATGCATGGACACTCTTCTTTGCCGAGACACACAGCGAAAAAGCGATTTTTCTTGCTTCCCTCGTTCCAACCACAAAGCGGATGCACATAGGCGTCACATACACTGCATACGGTTTATAGAAACGTCCGTACGCTAACTTGTGCACTCCTCTTTCTGCGCGTACAGATCTCCATATGAATCTCTTTGCATACACATCTTCAAATGCATCTACACACATGTCTGTATTTCTACCTCCTCACATTTATATATATATATATATATATATATACATAGCGCGTGTGTAACTACATCAATGTACATCTGTCTATGCGTTTGTGTGTATATGTGTATTTATATCTATCTGGATATATGTCTCTATATCTGGCTCTGTAAGAGTAGAGACTCTCTCACTTTCTGAAACATGCTATTTTTGCGAAAGAGCTTAGTTCGTGTGTCGGGAAATGCGTTTAGGTTGCAGATCTGGAAAGTCGCTTGGCTGCAGTAACGGCGAGTCGCGACTACTTCGTCGAAAGTTGCGCTGCTCTGCTGGAGAAACTTCACTCGGTCAAAGAAGTCAGTGAACTGGTTTTTCTTTCTCGTGTCTGTTCTTTTCGATGCCTTTCTCTCTCCAAACGCGCTTTCTCCTCTGTCGTCTCCTTATGTTTTCATGTCTCTCTCCTTTCCCTCGGCCCAAAGAGTGTTTCTGTGCCTCTCGCCTTCGTGTTTTTCTCTGTTTCTCTCCGTCAAAGCATCCGTTTCCTCCTCGTCTTTTTTCTTCTTGTCTCTGGTTTCGTCGCTGCATCGCGCGTGGGTCGACAGGCAGCTCTCCAGCGTGCACACCCGTCTGTCTTCTCTTCTTCCCTTCAATTCCATGTTCTAGAGCAAATCCCAACCATTCTTTTTCCTCGAGAAAACTCTTCTCTCCTTGGTCCACGCATGGTGTTTGTTCTCCACCCGTCACATCGTAGATATCCAGAATCGTCGGCAGAGAGCCTTTGAAGTTTCTGTCGTCAAAAGCGTTTGCCTCTTCTCTCTTCCTCACGTTTTTTTCCGTTTCCATCCCCTCTTGCTGTTGATGACGAAGTCGCCTCGGTACTTGCGCTGAGTCACCGCAGTTGCCGCTTCCCGCTTCGTCGGCCTTTTACCAAGTCTCCAGTTCTGTTTCATTGTTCTTTATTTCCGTCTTCCCTCGGTTTTTGCCAGCAGACAACAGGCGTCTCTCCTCGCTGGGAGACGAGCGTGGAAACTCAGATGAACTCGCTCCGATCAGAAATTGGAAGTCTGCGCCTCGCACTTTTGAAGAGTCAGACGAAAACGCGTTCAACCCCCACCACCGAGTCCTCCCTGCCTTCTGCTCTTCCCTCTTCTCAATTGCCACACCACGCCTCGACAGTTCTCGAAAACAGACTCCCCTCTCTCCCTCCATCTGGCGACCCTTCTACTTCTTCTCGTTCGCGTGTTCTCGCTGCCGCCGCGCCTTCGGCTCTGTCCGCTGCTGCGTCATCAACGGCGTCCAGAGAAAGCGAACTTCCTCCTGCGGAAAAAGAAAACAGTGCCTTGGCGCCCCGTGTCCCTCCGGTGCCTCACACAGAGCCTCTCAGAACGGAGACACTGGGGGGCGAAAAGGAGACACTGGGGGGAGAGAGGGAGACGCCGCGAGGTCTCCTGAGAGAGACGGAAAAGGGGGAAGAGATAGAGAGGAAAGTGAGAGCGATTGAAAGAGAGTTGGAGCGTCTGTTGACCACCAGCTCGTACAGAGAAGAAGACGC
Organism: Toxoplasma gondii ME49; assembly: GCF_000006565.2. Taxonomy (NCBI): domain Eukaryota; phylum Apicomplexa; class Conoidasida; order Eucoccidiorida; family Sarcocystidae; genus Toxoplasma; species Toxoplasma gondii. The sequence continues at coordinate 2,537,810 of NC_031472.1, forward strand.
TGCGGTACAAGCGTTGAGAGGGAAAATTGAGAAACTCAGAGCACTGAAGAGACTTTTATGAAGAACGCTTTTCGAAACAGATCACAGGCTTGTCTGCGACGAACAGGAAGGAGACATGGACAAAAGCTGTGAAGATGAGGATGGTCACGAGCAGAGTGGATACGAAGTCGAAACGAGACCTTCGTTGGTTGGGAAGTGCGGAAGTGAACAAGTCGAGTTCGTTCTTCTGCCTTCACGCTCGAGAGAGCCCCAAGAAGAGGCATCGAACCAGCTGACCGACACAGGTGTGTTTAGCGTCTAAAACGTATTCTGAGGTTTTCGTTTTTCGAGCGAACGGCGCGAAGTTGGCTTTTTCGGCGAGAGGTGCTCTGACAGAAAGCGTCTTTCTCCGGAACATGTTGCGAAACTGCGTCTGTGCGAGAAACAGCAAAAACAGAGAGAGTGGTCTGTGCGTCGGAGCCACAGGAAGCGGGACGAAAGGCGCTTTGGCGTCGTGGATCTCCGACTTCCCACTCAGGCGGTCGAGAGGTCGACGTCAGACAGTGAGACGCTGCCCAGTCAAAGGAGTGACACTCATGCTAACGACGCAGCAGCGGGAGTTGGAGGGCCTTCTTTAGAGTCCAAGCTCATCAGGCATCCAGGGCGGAATGCGACGTGTGGAAGCAGGCTCGCGTCTCGTTTCTTCGTGGATTCAGTGGGCGAAACGGAAAGAGGGTTCGATTGTTTTGTGCTCAATTGTTTTTGCTTAATTCTTTTTGCGACAACGGCGCTCCGTCTCTGAGAGTCGCTCACGCCCTTCGTCGTCCTCTTTTGGCAGGGCCATTCGTTTCTCTTTTCTTGTCAAGGACACTCGGGGATCCGCCCGAACTCGCGTCGAACTTGAAACCCCCTTTTGCGACACAAACGCCTTGTATGCTCGGCTTTGACGGCCGTGATGGACAGCCGACTCTGCAGAGCTGCTGAACTCCGGCACACACGTGGAAGCGAAGAAAATGCGAAGCAAGTTGACACTCATAAATCGCAAATGGAGAATCCCAAGAAAGTCGAGAGGAACAAGATGTGACATAAATACCGACCCCTCGAAAGGTGGAGTCTCAGACACGGACCCCAGGTAGTTACGGGACTTTCCGGACCGAAGAAGTTCTTCCATCATGCACTCTGCATATCCCCAAAGGTACACAGTTTTCTCGCAGCCGATAGATACCTAGACGACCAAGAAGGAAGCGAAAGTCACACTCGCCGTGGGTTCGGCCGCATGCAGAAAGTTGATGTTTCATCTTTGCTTGAAAGGTCAAGTTTATCAGAGCGTCAGATCACAGAAAAAACGTTTGTCGGCGCAGCCGAGTTTGAATCATCCGAGAGAAACGTGCTTCCCTCCTGCAGGTTCATTCACAAAAACGTTAAGACAGGCCGCTCTACTGCGGTTTCACTGTGCAGAGTTTCCACGGATTCGCCAGCGAGGGAAGGGAACAGAAACCGCTCAAGTGAAAAGTGCCGAGAAACAAATGCTTGGATGCAGACCTGGAGGAAACATACGCGAAGAAGACAGCTAGGAAAGCGGAAGGGGGAGAAGCGCAGATTCGATCCTCCGCACCATTGCGTGAATCTTCTGCCGCAACTCTTGGTTTCGGCAACGGACCTAAACAGAGACAAATCAAAATACGAAATTGACTTGTGTCTCTCCTTGCTCTGGGCTCCGCTCGATGAACCGCTCTCCAACAAGACGCCTTCCGATGCACACACAACGGCTGCAGTCCTTAGCAGAAGTTCCACACACACTCTCCTCCCTGTCGCTAACAAAAGCTGGAATCCGTCCACAACATCCTTTCCAGCTGACAGAGCTCCGCAACAATATATATATATATATATATACATACATACATACATACATATACAAATGCATGTATATATGTATGTGTATATTCAAATGCATATTCATACACTTTACACAAAACTAGGTAGGCAAACCTACTCACATACGAATGCATGTGCGTAGACACGCACAGCACATGCACATTCAACATATATACATAGATAAGAAATCTGGATATACATGTATATGTGGGGACGCAACTAATCACACATATGCTCGTGCATTTGCATATTTGCACGCACGCACGCATACATGTATAAACGAATGCAAGTACGCGCGCATAACCACGGCACACATACACTGATACATGTATATATATATATATATATATAGTATCTACGAATATGTCTTGCAGGCCCTTGTGTCTTACAGTTCTGCTGGCCATATCGATTTCGACGGGAATGAGGTTGTCAGGATATGTTTCCTCGAGTTTTTTTCTGAGTTCCGTGTCGTTCTTCTCCTTTTCACTGTTCGCGTCCTTGGCATTTCCAGCAGTGCCCGAGGCGCCTCCCGAGTCTCTCACAGAGAAGCGGAGAAGCACATTGCCTTCCTCTTGCGCTCTTTGCAGTTGCAACGCGTCCGGCTTTTCTGCGTTTGCTGAGGAGCGTGCGTCGTCGATCTCTTCCTCAGACTTGACTGTGTGTCCTCCCATGTGCGCTGCAGCCTCTGTACTTTCACCCTCATCGACAGACGACGAGAGAAGAACTTGGACAGGGCCGAATTGTCGTTCCAGGTGAGAGACAAGCACATCGACGATGACGGCTTCGCTCTGCGTTTCGCGAGAAGCAAAAACCATTTCCTCAGCTGTGCTCGGCAAAGAACGCATGAGGTCGACGGCGAGGAAACTGACCGAATCAGCAATCAAATCCGCTGTCGGTCCTGCGAGCCACTCCACTACGACCTCCCCACGGTGATCCGGGTGTCTGTACACCCGAACGGCGTTGCCTACCACAAAACCGGCGTCCTCGAGCCCCGTGTGCCTTTCCTCTAACGCAAGCTCGGCGCATGCATCGGACTCCACCTCCTGCTTTTTGTACACAGTTGCATCTCCACGCAAAGAAGCACAACTCCCTGCTTCTTCTTCGTCTCTTCCTCTTTTTTCCCTGTCTGTCGTCTTCACGCATTCGCTTCCGCGGTCAAAAGTCTCGGAGCCACCACTCCCGGCATCCAGCTGTGTAGATCTCGCTGCATGAACCCGGTTCTTCTCTTTTTCTGATTCGTCCCGCACAGCGTCATCTTCCCACTTTCCTCGTCCTGCAGAAGTCCCCACCTCGTCGTCTTCGATGTCCTCAAAGATCTGCAAAAGCGCCTGACGGAGCGTCCCGAGAGGCCTTATAAAAGGAAGGCGGAGTTTCTGTCTCAGTTGAGTCACAGGAATTCGCCCGTTGGTCGTCAGGTCTTCCGGATACAGCAGAAGCGGCTGCTGCCCTTCCTGGACCACGACTACACCTTCGACTGTTTGCACAGTTTCAACTCCTTGATCAGACCCTTTTTCCACAATTTCCAGAGCCCTCCCTTCTCCGCTTTCTCCTGTAACAGCGGCTTGCCCTTGACTTCGAGAGGCGTCTGAGGAAAAGCTCGTCGTTTCCCTTTCATTTCCTTTCTTCTCTTCGCCGTCGTCTTCTTCACCGCACCTCTGTGCACTCTGGGCCTTCACGTATCCGCCCGCGCTCTCCCGGTCTGCGGTGCTCACCGCGTCGCTTCTTTCGGCGAGTCTTTGGATGTCGTCTGCGAGTTTTCCCGCTGCAACCACGCATCTAGACGGGGTGAACTGCAGACTGACTTTCTGCAAGATTTCCGGCGTGAAGACAGACAACGCGGGTCGCTCTTCCTCGAGTTTCTCCTTCAGTCTGCGCATTTCTCCGCGCTCTCCGTGAACGAGGACGACATTCGGGACCTTCAGCTTCCCAATGAACTCTTGTGTCTGCTGGTAGTCGGAGTGGGCGCTGAAGGAGATCATCTCGAAGGAGCACCTGCGCCGCAGCACGCGGTCTGGAAGTTGAATCGTCTCGGGTTCTCGCTTCAGCTCGTCTGCCAGTGTCCCCTTCACCGAGTACCCAGTCAGAATCACACCGTTCTTCGCATCCGGCGCCCAGGCCTCGAAGATCTCCCGACTGGCGCCACTCTGTAGCATGCCCGGCGCTGCCATGACGACCGCGGGGCCGTCGTGGTGGATGTACACGCGAGCGGCCTCCACGCTCTTTACGTTCTTCACGAACCGGAACGCAAACGGGTTCTCGCCCCGAAGCGCGCGGCTGCGTACCGCCTCGCCGCACATGTCCACGAAGGCGTCGAAAACGACGGCGCACTTGCTGGACAGCGGCGAGAGGAAGAGGATGGGGACGTGGCGGATTTCCGGATGCGCAGTCCAGTATTCCTCGAGGATGAGGAGAAGCTCTTGGGCGCGACCGAGCGCGAAGACCGGCAGCAGACACTTCCCACCGCGATTCACGATATCTACGACGGCTTTGAGGAACCGGCGCTCGCGGAGCTGCCGGTCATCGTGCACATGGATTCCGTAAGTGCTTTCACAGATCAGGAGTTGGACGTCGACGGGAGGCACCTCCGCAATCGGCACGTGTCTGTCGCTCTCACGACTGAAGTCGCCCGTGTACAGCATGCGGACACCGCCGATCTCAATGAGAAACATGCATGCACCGAGGACGTGGCCCGCGCCGAAGCAGGAGACCTTGATCCCACCCACCTCAACTTGCTGGTGAAAGTCGAGACACTCGACCATCCGAACCGTCGCGTCCACGTCGTCTTCATCGTACAAAAATGCCCCGCCGGCCTTCTCCGCCTGGCTGCCCGCGGCCGCCTGAGCAGCAGCAGCACCCTGGTTGTCCCGTGACCCTTGGGAGAAAGCGCTCATGCGCGCGTAGTCCAGCCAGACGAGCTTGGAAATCACTCGAGTTGGTTCTGTCATGAAGACACGGCCGCGAAATGCTGTCTTCGTCACAAGGTAAGGCAAAGCTCCGCAGTGGTCTAGGTGGAAGTGTGTGACAAGACAGACGTCCACGCTGGTCATGTCCACCGCGTCAAAAATCGGCAACGCCCCCAACCCGCTGTAGGCGGGGTGGACCCCGCAGTCAAACATCACGGTGAGGCCCTTGTACCGAGCGATGACGCACGAGCGACCTACCTCGCAGCCGGCGCCGAGCGGCGTGATCTCGACCCAGTCCTCGCCGAGGAACAGCCGCCGCCGCTTAGAAGACGCGTCGATGTGTACGGTGGCTGGAGAGCCGGACACTCCGGCAGACAATGGAGAGGTAGTGAGAGGCAAAAGCGGAGGAAGGTTTGCCGGATCTGGAAGTCCAGAAGAAAGGACACAGGTTCGCAGCGAAGAAGCAGACGACGCCGAAGAGGCACAGGAGGCGGAAGAGGCATGGTGGCTGGGTTTCGGGCACGTTGGAGGGTCTGTGCTTTTCTGGGGCTCTTCAGGGGTAGAATTTTGAGGATTGGCGCTGGGAACGCCCTCGAAAGGTGGTGGGGAAGACTCCATGTTGATCCGCGTCCGTTTCGAGTTTACTGGAAAATGGCCGTTCCTGGTGACCCGATCGGTCACCTGAGAAACCGTCGCTGACGGCACGGTGGCCTTGAGAAGTGAAACTACCGAAACAAAGTTCCTACCATAGTCAGCAGTAGCTGAGGTGACAGATTTCTCTCGGGGGTCGGTGTGGCCGACAAACGGGCAGTGCCGAGAGTCGTGTTTTTGGACGGTGGAGCACGTAACAGCGGGAATCGACGCCAGTGAAAACGGAGAGAAACAACAACGGCAAAGAATCAGGTGGGAAAGTTACCTCGGACAGGACGAAGGGGGTCGAGAAATTAAGAGTGAAACAGCTCGGGGAAACAACCGTTGCTGAAGTTGACCACTACGGCTGAACGCCGTGTGCTGAGGTGTACAAACACCGCAGTCGAGAAGAACCGCCAGGGATGGAAAGGCCGTTTTTCTCCTGCTGAGTGTCGAAATGAGCATTCTAGTCTTCCAGCCGCTCAGTCAAGAGTATAACTTCAGAACCTCGATTCGCCTGATTTCCCTCGGCTATCAGAGAGACCACAGGCAATTCTGCGTTCCGGCCGGTTTGTGTCTGCAGAGGAAAGGGGGCTCCACGAAGAGGGCGGCCTCCCCGCGTATTGCCAAACAAAAATGGAAGGAAGAAACGGCATATGTCTCCTTTCGATGTTGGCTGCACATTCCTTTCCCCTGCGGCAGAGATGCAGGTTTCTCGCGAATGCATGCGCACATGCAACGCGGCAAAAATGTGATCGCGAGACAGCATCGCACTGGCGACAACCAATAACGTGAGTCAATCCAGGGAAGACAGGAGGAGCTCTCAAACGAACACCCCAAGAAATCAAACTGTTCACTTTGCTGCGGCGATTAGCGTGCGACAGGAAGAAATGGTCGCCGTATAACGTCGAACGCCGTTCCCTTTCTCCCAGAAATGCAGCGTTCGACAAAGACAAGAGCGTGACGGACAGAGCCTCCTGAGATCCGAGGTAAAAACTCACCCAGGGATACGTCTGTCGACCTTCCGGTTTCCACCGAAGTTCGCGTGCTCACCAGACCACGATAGTTGTCCCTAGAGGAGGACTGGCCCGCTTGGTTAGAAGTCCCCAGAAACGATTTTACCGCTAATGAGGAAAACGATTCTTCGAGTTGCCCTTTGCCAGTAGCTGGTGGATATCGAAGGTGCTAATCCAAAGCAATGCGTCAATCTCTCGCACCACCACCGCAATATGCCGCGTATTGCGTCGGTGGTTCGGGTTAGAGTGGGCTGCTTCGAAGTTTGTTATGCAGTTCATTCAGTTGCGCAGACAGGCGAGCTCGTTTCTGTGCCTAGACAGAACAGCTCTACAGCTGCGCCCCTCTACAAATGTGATGTCTAAATAAGCGGCGGGGAATCAGGTTCCAATTCAGCAGCCTCCTGGGGGTCGTGTATGCAAAAACGGGGGAAAACTACTGATTGAATGTCATATTTATGTGAGGGGAACTCGAAAATCTCCTAGACAGGTGGAATACCAGGAAGATAACGGAAATTTCATGGGGTAAAACGCTGCTTGTGACCTTGCAAGTGATTCTCCAAGAGCTTCGAATCACAGCCAGACGCGTCATTAAGCATGTCGTTGCCCGCCTCTTTTGCCCGCTGAAAATTCGCTAGAAAGTGGGTTTCGAAAGACGCGGTAACCTTTACATGGGAGTTTGCATCTTCTTCCATCGACGTGTCTCACGAACATCCCGTGGAGGGTGTAGAAACACCAGAAACAGCTGATCCGCAGAATTGTGCGTGCTGGTTGGCACAGAGCTCGCAGAGAGTGCCGATTGATATTGTAAAACCGGGAAGCTGGTCAAAGACGAACCTCACAAGAGAGAGGTTGGTTTTTTTCGGACAACTCTGCGGAAGTAACTTCACAAAATATGAGCTGCGCGCGACGCAGAGGGCCTCGCATCGTCAACGGCAGCCTGCTGTTCGCCGCCATTGGAGCAGTGGCATTGTAACGAGATTTTGTTCAGCCTGGGAATGTGAAACAGGCGTTCGTCGCCTGGTGAAATCCGACGGAATCCTTGCGCCGAGGAAAAAGCTTCGCAGACAAGATTTGCCAGGGAAAACGCGTGGAAAAGTGCTACGCATGCGCGCGAAGACACGCCCTAGATATCGTGGTCAGCCGATCTCTTGCATCTACTTAAAAACTGCCTCAAAGGAACTTGTGTTTTCCAAACAGTAGACACTTATCCATTCTTCCTCGGTGGTGAGCAGCACCTTCGTGTCTTTACACAAATCCCAGGGACATCTAGTGTCTCTGTTTTACTGCACCTTCCTTTAGGGTTGCAGACGCGCCATGGTGTAAGGAAAGTTACAAGTTAGCATGCTTTGGCACTTTCAGTGCAGGCGAAGCAAGCATGGGGGCCTTTCATTCGCTCCGACGGAACATGGGAGGCCTATCACTATAGATCGTGTCAGATCCTATCCGAAACAAGGTACCCTTTAATAGCTTTTAAATTAAACATGTGTGTCCAGAGTCAGGGACATCCACACGCGTGGTTCAAGAGGTCCAGGTTACCTGAACCGCGGCGAACGGTAATTGGAAAAGTTCCGGTCAAGAATATTCAAGACAAGGCTACGCACACTGAAAGAGCCTGAGGGAAGGACAAAAAGAATCCGTAAATAGGACTGATATCTCAGTCTACCGAGTAACAAACACGGAAAACAGAAACGCCACATGTCTCGACCCGGACAGAAATGAAGACGTTCTTGTAAAACAGCATCGTCCACTTCCACTTCTACACACTTGCAGCGCTGCCTCGTTTCGTTCTCCCCGTTTCTCCCCACGTTCTCTCAAATCACAGGCGCCCCACAAACGTCACTAGCTGAGCAACGGGACACGCACTCACGCAGCTGTCTGAATCTTCTTTTCTTGGTGCATTGCATTCGGAAGCAGCTAGCAGAACGCAGGTGCCCACGACGCCGAACACCCTTGGGAAAGAACTTCACCAAACCAAACAAGAATTCGTTACTCCTCTTTAAAGTTTCCTGCAGCTCTCCCAGATAAGCCACTCAAAATCGAGACCACGTACACATACCTATCCCCGGGACTGGATCACGCATTTCTCTTCTTATTATCGGTGCCCGCATGTGAGCAGGCGGGACACGTCTACATTTCACCGCATAGAAAAGACAAATCAACAAGTTGCTTCAACAGCTTGTCCATGCTCCTACCGCCCGCCTTCAACCCCAACAGGAATTGCTTTCAATTCCTATCATCTACATCCTCCTTCTCTCTATTCCCCCCAGGACTTCACTTTTACAGTTTGCCGCCGACCACTCAGTTCCTGAGTCCCGTGCTGGACGCACGAGAGAAGCGCGAAATCAGACAGGCATTGCAGTTATATTCCTAATCGTGTTTCCCGCTTACCCCTGGGTTCATCCACCCTCTTTTACATGCACCCGCAACCACAAAATCTCGCAAACCTCTCACTCGATGAACATCCTTCTGCATCATCCCCCCCTGTCTTACGCCTTCAAAGTCCAGCGACGTTTCTGAAATGTTCCCCGTTTTTTGCACACACCCAACAGCCACCACAACAACAGGACCGCCACAGGGACCGGCGGAGAAAACTTTTCACCGCTTCACTGCTGTCGACAGCCGTCTTCCCGACCGTCGAAGCCGCGCCGGGTGTCTCGGCTCTCGTCCTGGCTCCTGGTCTGGGACCCCGGAGGCCCCCCTGCCATGCCTGTGAAGATCTGCTGCATCATTTCCTGGATTTGTTGCTGCGTTGTTTCTGGATCGTCAAACCCAACAGATGCCTCGAAAACATGTCCGACGCCGGGACCGCTCTGAGGAACTGAAGCCCCGAAGGTGGCGCCGGCGCCTGGCCCAGCAGATTCAGCATGGAAGAACTGCGGAGGGAACTGAGCTGTGTGAATCATGCCAGGAACGAAGCCGATGCCGCCTCCGACTCCGAAGAAGGGCGGCGATGAAGAGAAGGCAAACTGTCGAGGACCAGACGACGAAGGCTGCGAAGTCGCAGAGAAACTAAACGCTTGAAACGGCTCCGACTGAGAGTTCGAAGCCGTCGACTGGGAGAACGGCAACCCTCCAGAATCGGCAGCAGATACAGGCGACGAAGAGGAACGAGCGGAAGAAGAAGCCGATGGGCCACTAGCCACCCACGAATAGGCTGTCGAACGTGGTGGAACAGAATCTGATGAAGAAGAGGAAGGAAATGAAGAAGAGGAAGAAGATGCAGATGAAGAAGACGAGCGATGAGATGGAGAAAAGGAAGATGATGCAGATGAAGACGAAAAAGAACCTGCAGTTTCGTTCGCAGAAGCCGATGGGGATGGCCGTCGTTCACTTTGTCCAGACATGTTCGACGTTTGATCGCGTTCCGCGTCACGGTCCCTTTCTCCCTCAGTCGCCTCTTGACCACTTTGAGAAAAAGTCGACGTGGCGTGTGGTTCCGCTTCACTTGCAGCTTCGCACTCCCCTCCCTGACCCGCGAGCCCTTGCGCAGACGGAGAAGACGAATTCGACGCGGCAGCTGCGACAGACGTGAGGGTACTTCGAACACGATTCCGAAGTTCCGCTCGTCGTTGGTTGTACGCAGCGTCGTCAGTTGGTAGCTCAAACCGGCACACTGGACATGAGTTGTGCTGAAATACAACGCGAGACACAAAACAACGAAACTCGCGAGGAAACACAGAAGGCGACGAAGTGAGTCAAGTAGACGAGAACGAATTGCTACGAAATTCAACGGCCGCCACTCCAGCGAGGAACGTGCAAGCAGCTAGACAGTGGGGACTGGTTAGCTGCGTGAAATACTTTTTTCGGAAAAGGTCTCCATCGCGCGCTTCGCATCGAAAAAGACTACGCGTGACCTGACCACGGTTCAGGTTAGACGTCTGCACGTCAAAACCCCAGTACACTTTCATGTTTTACGAGACAACTAGACATAAAGAATCTGTAGACGGGATAGCAGGTGGGGGCGTTCTAATTGTGGCTTCTCTAGCCCTTTCCAGGATAGAATTATATATAACTCATACTTTGGCAAATGACAAGAACTGAATCGGAGATAACTAGAGCCACAATATATAGGAATATAACCATTTAACTTCATTCACCAGTTAATAGTTCAACTTCGCTGAAATTTACAGTGGTATTAAACTCGAGCTTCCGCAAAACATACAAACGTAATATGAACACCCTTCACAGTGACGGGTGTGTTCCGGTTTTCCCTCTCACCTGCTCGAGCCACGGAATGATGCATTGACGGTGGAAGACATGCGAGCACTGTGAGGCGTCTTCCGTCAACCGGTGTACGATATCTTCGCGGCGGTAATCTTCTTGGCAGATTGCACAGGGTCCCGCTTCTCCTGAAAAGCAACGCGAACTGACAAAAGCAACATAAAAACCACGACGAGAGAGAGAGACTTTCACTGACGTTGTCGAAGAACACACTGAGGAACCCGGAAACGCGGATGCGAATCATACCAAAGTTCCGTGTCGGAATGAATTAGTGTTACGCGATGTATCTGTGTCTAGTCGGCCGCAGAATGTTCGGCGCTGACTGAGGCTCTTGTTTGCCGGTGGGGTGACCAGAGAAAACGGCGCGGCACCCGAGTTCTGGCTCACTTGCTTGCTCCTCGGTTAGAGTTTCTTCTCTGAGGCTGCGAATGACAGACGCGGCCGCAGGCGGCGATCCGTATCGGTTGACATCGTTTTGCATGATCATCGTGAGAATCTGGTCCATCGCATCTTCGCCGACACCGAGTCCCGCCGCTGCCCCGCCAGAAAGCGCCTGGTTCAGAGCTTGCATGACGAGGTTTCCAATCTGAATGAACGGGGCTTGACCGGCATTCTGCGCCGGTCCGTCGGCGCCTTGAGCGCCGTGTCCAAGCGGCCTCTGCCCGATTGACGTCCCGAAGACAGAGCGCATCATTCGCCGCGCCTCTTCTTGTTGTCGCTGTTGCTCCGAGCCGAAGACGACGCGCGGACAGAGCGGGTCTCCTTGCGAGGCGCGCCTGGGAGACCTGCCTTCTGCTCCATGTTCTTCAAAGTCTGCGTCGCCGTAGAAAAAAAGGCCGGTGTCCTCGGACTGCAGTCCCGCCAAACCGCCCATCAGTTGAGCCATGAGCTCTCCCACGGGAACGCCAAACGCATTCTCGACCACAGCTGCCGGGTCAGAAGTCGCAGACCCAGGTGCTCCCGTCGGAATTCCTGATGCAGTAGGTGGGACAGACGAACTTGGAGCGGTCGCCGTCTCCGGCAAACGTTCAACGAAACCGATCGCGCCGCAGCCTCCACACACGAGATCGCCGGACGCGGAATCAACTGTGGCCGGTCCCCTGACATCGCATGCGTAGCAGTGACCCCGCAGGAGAGACCCACTGGCCGCCGCACTGCTCTGAGAGTTTGCATGGGAAGAAGCTGGCGCTCCTAACGGGCGCGACGCCAAATTCGACGAACCACCTGCGTCGCCAGGCCCATGCGGCCGCGCACCCCCGGTGCTGTTGTTGTTCCCCATTTCCTTGTCGGGAATGACGAAGAGAGGAGCCAGACAGGCCGCGAACTGGCTGCACTCCTGCAGACGCCGCCGGACCAGAACCCAGATGTAGTTCCTGAAACGTCAGAGCGGAACTCGGTAAGCCGAGAAAGGTCTGCTACTGTAGTGCGGAGAAAACTCGCGCTAGGTAATCCTGGCACATGTCCGGATACTCCTTTCCGCTAACGCCAACCATAATATACCTTGGTCCTGGTAAACGAAGAAATGAAACTGCGGAAGACGCTGACAGTCCGCAGTTGGTTTCGAAGAGCTCCACGCCGCTGCAGTGTATGCTCAGTCGGTTTTGGCCAGTAGGTCAACAAACTTGTCCCGTGTGTTGTGGTGTTGCCACTAAGGCGCTGCTCGCGAATCTCAACTCTTGCTGCGGACCAGAGGGTTCTGCGCTCTGCGACAGAAACAGACGTAACGCAGCATCGCGTAAGGGTTGATAGCCAATGGTAAGCGCAGAAATAGGAGAAAAAATCGGAAAACAGCGACAGCGACGCTGACTGCAGTGGCTCAAGGTCGACCTGGGGGACCCACGCCCAAGGGTCAGCTGGGAAGCTGGCTCTGCCTTTTTGATTCGCCTCTCGTCCTCTTCTCGTGCTGGAAAAACGCGCTACCTTCTTTCTCTTAAAGCACACAAAGTGACGGGTGGGTGGTCGAAAGATGCTCTTTTTTCGACGCAGACCAAATGTGGCCGGTCCGCGTGTCGCGAATGGCACGACGACGGAGGGTTTCTTCCTGAACAAAGAAAATGCGGTGTCCTAGAAGCATTGAAGGAGACGGGGACAAAAAAAAACAGAATAGTTGAAGTTGCAAGGCGTGAACATGCAGTGCTGTTTTTTCCAGTGTGTCCTGGTACAAGAATAGAGGTAAATGCACCACATGCCTGCATGTAGGACTGCACATCCCCGCTGTTGGAACCCCCCATCAGATGACACTGCCTTACAGTGGCAAACTGCTCAGGCAGGAACTTTTTTCGCATTCTTTTCGCAAAGAAGTGCTTAACCCAGCGAGCTGGTTCACGTGGCTTCTCTGCTCACTTAGCCACTGCGGCAGTGAGGCACAAAGAAATCATTCCGTGGCGCCGACTCCGATGGTAGGGTCCTTTCCTTTTAGTGATTGGGTTGTGGCCGCCAGGCTCCTGGACAAGAGTGCAGTTTACAGACACTGTGCAAATAGCTGTCTCTCGCGATCAAGCTCGAGAGAAGTGGAGGCGGTATGAGGTCTTTTCTCGACTCTTTTTGTCAGCTTCCTTCTTCCCTCACTAGACGCTCTTTCGCGAGCGCTATTTACACGGAGGCACGGTCTTACCTCCTCGTTTTGCGTGTTCTCTCTCGGTCGGTTCTCATCCCGATCGGTCAGCAGCTGCGTGTTGGCCGTCAAACCGCTTCGCAGTCCGGCAGTCGCGGACTTGACACGTTTGGCGTTTCGTGTCCGTTTTCTAAAACGGAAGTTTCATCTCTATCAAGACATGACAAATCCTGGTCGCCTGTTCTGTGACCTGTTGTATTTCCGTGTTTTTTTTTCGTGAGGCAAGCGTGTGGCCTCCACGTTTGTCTCTCACGAGTCGATGCCTGCATGCGAGTTCCTCTTTCAAGTGTCCACACTTCTTCGAGTTTTCCTCGGATGTTTCCCGTGTTTTCTAAACTTCTCCGCTTGTTGCATCCCATGAGACACTGAGCTCAGACATCTGCGCCGCAATTTGCTGCTCTCTTGAGGTGCGCGTCCGGTCTGACTGCTTGAGTCGTTCCTTTTCTAGTGGACGGTGCCTGTCGGTAGATTACCCGTTTTTCTCCGGTGCCTATCCCATGATATTCAGGTATTTGCTTTACCAGAATAGGCTCTAGGTGCCGGAAATTTCCTTTCAATCTTGCCTTCGTTTTCCGGTGAAATTCAAGAGTGCAACATGGTGTGCCTCAGGCACTGGTGGCTCTGGCTCTCGGTGGTGACATTTGGGGCGGGGAGCGTGAACAGAGTGAAGGCCTGGCACGACGAGGTAAGCATGTCACTCTTTTCTGTACCGTTTTTGACTCTGAGACGTTACTAGTCGTTTCAGTTGTTTCCAACACCACCGCCTCACTTGCAGCTTAGCCAACGGCACATTCCCTCCATCCTTGCCGCTTCCTGTCTACCCCCGTGCTGTTTCCACCAGCTTCTCCTAAGTACTTTGGCTTCTCCATACCAGAGGCGAGGCTCCCGATCTGTTTGTGCCTTTGACTGCGTCTGAACCACGGTTGTGTGAAATCTAGTTCCCCGCTCCATAACCAACCCTAGAGAGCATTCAGTTGCGTTTCTGCTTTGCACTCAACGGCGCTCTCTTCGTTCTTGATTTTTTTTGTCTCCTCTCACCTTTGTTTGCCGCAGGGGCATATGCTCGTGGCGGCAGTGGCAAAGGAGTATTTGAAACCTGAGACGGTGGAGAAAATTGAATACATTCTCTCCGAGTGGAGCCCCCAGTACCCCAGTGAGTCTGCAGGCGCTGTTGCATGCGTCGTCTCGGGCGCGCCTGTTTTTATTGATAGTTGAATGTGGCGGTCCAAGCTGCAACGTTGGGACCTCTTGACTGAGTAAATTCTCTCGCCACATTTTATTTGAAGGCCGAAAAAACTCCCTTGTTTCAATGTACGTCACTACGAGAGGTTGGAGGCTCGAACAGCCAATAATTTCGAGTTCAGGTCTTCTAGGTCTTCCGTGGTGGCTGTTTCTGGCAGCGCATGCAGACACCTCTGACATGGGAGCAGAAGTGTGTGCAGGCCTGGTCGGGTCTTTTGTTGTACTTCGCACCTCATTTGTTCTTTGTGACAAATCGCTGGCACCTCCGTGCCGCGTCCCTCATTCTGTGCTCAGCTATTTCTGTGCCACCATAATGCTGGGCAACCTTATTCCGTGCGAATTCAGAAGCTTGACTTCTCGTCAGTGTCCATGCCCACAAAACCCGTTCTTAGTCTCCTTTCTAAGCATATATACAAGTCAATATATGTATATATATTGTTCTTGAGGGGATATGGCCTTCTGCTCCCTTTTTTGTGAGACAAAATCGTTCTACATGTGTAACTCGTGTACACCGTACATGCATGTTGTAAGACGTTGTGTTCTGGGTTCATCGCTGGCGATCGACCTTGTGTACGCGGGTGCAAGATGACGTTTCGAAAGGTTCCTTTCCTGCGATTGGACTTTTCTTTTTCACAGCGACCTCGACTCTGGAAACTGCGGCGGTGTGGCTGGACCACGTCGCTTGCTCGATGCCGGGGCGGTACTGCAGAGGCTTTCTCGGCTTGGATGACATACGAGTAAGCCTCTCTTTTTTCAATTTCCCTCGACACATGGCTTCCTCTAACCTGAAACAGACCCTGCAGTCACTGCCTGTAGATACATGCAATCAAATATACATTCACATATATCTACATATTTATATACATTAATGTAGAGTGTCTCTCAGTAACGAGCTGAGTGGTTGTGCGGTAACTTAATGAGTGCATTTCTAATGGAGGTGCACGAATATATATATATATATATATATATATATATATATATTTGCGCACATATATGTAGGTATTTGTTCAAATGTGTGTGGGTGTTAGTTGATGCATGAATGCGAATGTTCTGTGTTGGAATGTGCATCTGGTTATAACCGAACGTTTGTGAACTGTGCGACAGGAGAGAGTGCGCCGTGATTGGGTTGTGTATGAGATTGACTTGTGTTCTCTTTCAGATTTTCAAACCGTGGCACTACACGAGCAACGTTTTCAACCCTCAGAACCTGACGCTCGAGCCGCTCTACGAAGTGCAACCGTACCCGCAAACAGGTGTGTTCTTATTTTAGAAAAGACAAAGAAAACCATAGCACGCGTCGTCATTTATTCTTCG
The DNA here is from genome assembly GCF_000006565.2 of Toxoplasma gondii ME49. Lineage (NCBI taxonomy): Eukaryota > Apicomplexa > Conoidasida > Eucoccidiorida > Sarcocystidae > Toxoplasma > Toxoplasma gondii. Next base: position 2,553,604 of record NC_031472.1, read on the forward strand.
CAACGCATGGAGCCGTGCCGCGGGCCAAGCAAGCATGAGTATTCATGTTCTACGCGTTTAATTGCATGCACAGAGAGCCGTCTTAGATTTATGAAATCTGCATCGTGCTTTTTTGTGACTAACTTGCTGCGAGGTTTCGCGGTGAGTTGTTGGTTTGGGGTCTGTCGAGAACGTGCGTTTTCTCAACAGGAAATGGATCATACACCCACGAAGAAGTTTCTCTTTCTTTGTTCTGACCCCCCTTTTTCTCCTCTCTTCTGCATTTGTTCTTTCGCATGTCTCTTCTTTCAGCCATGGCTTCTCTACAATTCACGTGTCTCTAGTAATTGTGGAGTCTCATTCGCCTTTCTGTCGTGCGTATACTCTGATTATCCTTTGTTTCGATTACGCCTTTATTCTGTGTCATGTTTCTGCTACGCCTATGTTATCACTCGCCTTCCTTTCTGTTATGTCGTTATTCGCATTTGTCTCCCTTGCTTCGTGTGTCCGTTCTTCTTCGTTATTTCTGTTCCGCCTGTATTTTCGTTCGTCGTCCTTCTGGTTGTCGCTGTTCTCCATCGTTATGTTTGGATATTAGTCTCACTCATCGTCTGGATCTTTCAGGAAGCTCCTGGATTTTGCTCAAGAGCTATGAGTCTCTGAGGAACTGCACGGGCGACTCCCGCGCGTCTCAGAAAGGGAAGAAAAAAGACACTGCAACGCAAGAAGGAAGAGAAGAGGAGGCGGTGCCGGGGCTGTCCCCCGATTTTCTACCGGCGTCCCTGTCCTCGTCTTTCTTTCCGCTTTTACGAGTGTCGAGCGAGAAGCTTGCTGCTTTTCTCCCGTGGATATTGACCCCGAGTTCCCAAGATTCTGGAAACGACTTCCCTGTCTCAGGGGCTTCCAGTTCCTTCTCTTCCCCGAGTTCTCGGAATTCTGAATCGAACCTCTCAGACCTCGTGGACCCACATGGGGAGAGCGCGAAAAAAGCGACAATTCATCCTGAAACTTCTGTCGTTTGCAGTCGTCTCTCTCTCAATCTGCACCTGCGTTTGCTTCTCCACATCTACGGCGACGCTCACCAGCCCTTGCATGCAACAGAAACTTACTCCAAGGCCTTCCCCAACGGCGACTTTGGAGGAAACAATGTACGTTCGAACGGAGACGACGTTTAGATAGGCGTCTCATACCCTGCAGCTCCTGTTGCCAGGTTCACGGGTGTGTGTGTCCAGGTAGCTCTTCACGCGTGTGTATTTAAAGAGAAAGGCTCGTAGCTTATGAATGGAATCTGGGAGTCACAATGTCTCTGTTTGAGTCTGGGGGCCAGGTGTGCTCTCTCTATGTGGTGGATATGTTTTGCTGTTCTCGATCTTTCGGGGGAACTGTTGACGACCACGCTCATCGAAGAAGCCCGTGCCGCTGTGGAGCTTCGGCAGGCTCAGACAGGCTGCTGGAATGCATATTGGCCTGGTGCACGCACGAAAGCGAGGGTATTTCGATCCGTTGGACTTGGCGGGCGCCGCCGTCTGCGGCTTCTCCGTCGTGTGGCTGTTCCACACAGTCTGGCAGATTTTAATAGCATAAGCAGCATCGAGGAAGCGACCCACCAATTTATGGCCACTGTGCCGTTGTTCCTTCTTTGCAGATTTCGATTGTGCTTCCCAGGTCTGAAAAAATGCTGGAAAACTATCCATCGACTCCGGAGGAGTTCCCGGAAGTCGGCGCAGAGGCACACAGAGGAAGCGGCGTGCCTCATCGACAGTCGTTGCACAGTCAGTGGGATGGCGCATTTGGTCAGTACAACTCCCTTTTCTACGAAGTTGATTTAGACGAGCTGAAGAAGGAGGTAAGCCCGACTCCGCAAGGGTTTCGAATTGCCCAAGTCAGCACAAGCTTTTCATCGACTGTTTCGCGAGCTGAACACACATTCAAACGCCGCTCGCGAGGAACCAAGCGCGCTCTACGGGTTGTCGCCTTTCATGCATTCCCCAAGTTGTCCTCTTTCTGCTGTTCTTCGGATTCTCCCCTTCGGGAGGCGCTCTGAATCGCAGAGGGTGGCGGTAGAAACCATGCTTGCGTTTACAGGTTTCAACGTTGCATGATTTCACACAGCGTTGCCTCACTGAGTAAGATCGTCTGTGCCCGCCGATCTGAAACCCTGACGTATCTTTGCGTTTGGAAGTCGATTTTGGGACTGGCGAAACACCCTGTTCTGGAGTCGCGTGGCGGATCCAGCCGGGGGTGGTGTAGCCTCGAAGCCTCTGGAATATCATGGCCGTGCGTGGGCGTACGGAAAACGGCTAGAGTTACGCATGCAGGAAGGCGGTCGACTGACGGTCTTGGTGAGTGCTTCTGTGTGTTTTCTGGTCGTTCCAGGCTCAGCGATTGGTTCGCCTCTACCCCGTCGACGAGCATGCCAAACGAACTTTTGCAGATTTCCACGGCATCAGCATCGAAAGCTCGATGCTTGCGAGAAGCCACGTCTTCTCAGGTGCGTAGGAAGGCGGGGAAAACTGTTTTTTTCCGCTGCGGTCCGTGTACACTTATGTGTGTGCGTGCATCTGTTGACCCAGGTGCTACACAGGTGCTCGGCGAACAGGAACCCGGTCCGCGTATTCCGTACAGATGATCATTAGCAAGGACTGCCAAAGCGAACATGAGATTTGTATAGCTTGTAAAGTGGCTTTTCAAATCTCCTCTGGATACCACTGTAATTCATATGCGCTCATATTCATGTGTGCCTGTGTGCACGCCTTGCCTTGTGAATGAGGTTCCACGGATGCATGCACAACAAATCCATGCATGCATCCATATATGTACGTATGGAGTCTTATTCCCTCTGTGTGTCGTGTACGCGTCGGAATGTCCGCCACCAAGCCGAGTTTTCCAAGATGCCTTTGCCGGGCTGTTTTGTCTCTGCCTGCGGCGACGCGGTAATAATGAACAGCTCGATTCCTTCACAGATTGTCTGCTCTATCGCGGCCAGATGTTTCCTTGCCTTTCGCTTCCCACGAGTCTGCGTCGTCCGCACCTCGCCTGCCAAGTGTTTCTTGCCTTCACCGTTTTCTTCTCTTCCCAGAATTTGAATGGTCTACGTTCTCGGCGTCGTCTTTGCCCTATCACCCGAGTGTGGAGTACATCGAGAAGAGCAAGAAGGTTTGTGAAAAGCAGATTGCACTGGCAGGGGCGAGACTAGCATTGCTACTGGAAAGCTTGAGTGCTTCGCTGCCTTCTCCGCCGCCAGTGTTTCACCCGCAAGCTTCTCACAGCTCTTTGTCGTCGTCGATTCTCGATGGCGACGGCAAGGTCGAGTTGCGTTCTGCATGCACGGCCTCGGAAGACTCACTTTGCTTCTCTGTGAAAAAACATAACGAGGCGCCGCTGCTGCTCTTCGCGGGGCCGAGCATGTGCCTGGAGTCGGCAGGCATGGCTCTTGTTTACTCTCGGCCTCTCGCAGTTCTTTTCCTGTGTTCATGCGCCGCACTCCTCGCGTTAGGTCTCCTGCTTTTCTGGACCTGCCGGCAGCTTCGGTTCTACAAGGCCGCTGTGTCGCTAACCACGACGGCGGGTGTCCAGCGCCCAGAAACCGAGTCCACGGGTCTGCATGCGCCAGCCACGAACTATTTCCGCTTCTTCACTCCAGCTACCCTGACTCGCGGGTCCGCCATCGCTTCTCAGTGCACCTCTGTGAACTCTGAGGTCGCCATGGCTACCCGCCTTTTGGAAAATCGAGAGACGATGCAGCGAGGCTGAGGAACTTTGGACTTCATTTTGTCTTGGGAACGGACCAAGAGAGAAGGGAAGGAGACAGTTGAGAGAGCGCGTGGTTCTTTGAGGCCATACTAACTGCGCGGAACTGTTTTAAAGACAAGGGAGAAGGGAGTTTGTTTCGTACGAAAAGGAGAAGGAACTGTGTTTTGAAGAAAAAGGAGAGGAGAAGTGTGCCTCGATAACAAGGAATGTTTCGTCGAGCTGGGGCAGAGACAGTTTGAGGAGGTTCGAGGTGGGGGGAGGGTTTCTGTTGTTGGGGTTTGAGAGAGAGGTTTTGAAAGAGCAAGTAAAGAAATAAGACACACAGAAAAAGAGTGGAGGAGTAGGACATGAAGTAAAGAAATAAGACACACAGAAAAAGAGTGGAGGAGTAGGACATGAGCGAGAGATTAAAGTTGAGTTAGACGGGTATCTGAGTTTTTAGGGCACCTTTCTGTGATGCAGATGGGGCGACACATTCAAGGAAAAGGCGATAAGGTGACCCCAAAAAAGTAATTGCCTTCGAGCTTCTGCCAGTGGCGTGAACTCCCGTGGCAAATGAACAAGACGCTGAGGGAGGCAGCGGGGTTTCTCGTGCAACACAGTATATGTGGTGTTCATTTGTGGGGGCGCACATTGAGTTGGAGAAATGCCGCAACTGAAACAGTTTCCACGTTTGTTTCCTGCGGGAATAGAACTTTACTGGACAGGCGGGATGGGCCACTGCCGGGGCATGAAGTCGATGCGGCGTGGTCGTGCCGCTCTGTGATTGTAACAAAGAAAAGGGGATTTTAAAACTGGTTGAGCGATGCTCCAGGCCGCGCTTCTGGCAATGCTGGACCGAAACCGGCAACTTAATAGAAACCAGGGACATTTCGGCAAATCCGTATCGTAGGCCTTTCTGTGGTCAATATGGGCTTGTTTCCGGGTTTGGCCGAAGGAAGTCGAGAGACTGGCCGTATGTGAGGGGTTCTGGGAGGAATGCCGCCAGCTGGTTGCGTGAGCGCAAGGGCGTTTTCGATGCAGATTTACACTCCATGCTCACTTTGGGGAATCCGAGGCCTCGCGGCTTTCTGTCAGCATAACCACAAGTTTGTTATGCCACTTTGTCTCGCCGCGAAACCCCGAGGAGGGAACGAAACCTGCGTGCTTGAGAAGAGCGCGTGTCCTCTTTTTCAGTCTTTTCCATCGTGACTGTCTGGGGGATCGATGAAACACTTTTCTCTCTCACCCGGAAAGGCAATGCTCTTCGGTGCAAACATGGAGTGTCGTTTTCATTCAGAAGTCCACAGTCGCACCTTTAGCTAACCTCGAGGCGGTGAGCACACTTGTATTTTTATTAAGGGGGGAGAGGCCGCCCAAAGTCTTTTTGCTTTGACGGGCTGACGCAACTCCGCGCGCACACACGACGATGCAGTGCCGAACCTCTGTCGTTCAGGAATTTTCTCTCAAGGTGGTTTCGCCCATTGTCGTTTCCCCGCAAGATTCCAGGTCTCTACACCAGAGGGAAAGATACTTGGCGGGGTATGTAGAGGGGAGGTGCTGGTGGTGACTGGCAAATGCCTGTCGACAACTTGGGCGCCCGCGCATGGACTCTGCGAGCTGCAAGTAGACGAGGGAGATGAAAAGCTGTTTCTCTGGGGTTGGCTGTTTGTGGTAAGCACCGTGGCGAGTTTGTTTTTACATCGCAACGGAGTCAAGTTTTTCCCTGGCCCACGCTGTCTGTCGTGTGTCTATCTCCTTTGAAACTTTCACTCTTTCGAACGAGCAAAAGTGTTTCTGTGGAAACCCAGTGGTATCTCCTAGCATCAGTGGACCAGTTGAAGGCGTGTGTAGAAGTATGAATAGTGCCAGACAAGTGGTGAGGGAGATCCTTGGTGTGAGGGCCCTCAATTTCAGTTGACTTTTCTGTCGTGGGATGAGTGCACGCAAGACTACTCCATTGACTTTCTATCGTTTTGGCCTTTTGTCTTCGTGACCAAGGACTAGAGTTTCGCGGTCGTTCATACGACTCAAAGAATCTACTGGTGCCGGGGGCGGGTCGCACAAAGCGCCCGCGTACCAGATTGGATGACACAGGTCACCCTTTCCAGAATGGAGACCTGCCGCGGGTAGTCAAAAGCCTTTCGATTTAACCAGAAAAAGGATTTTACTCTTTCACATGCAGAAGTGGAGGTTCTACCTGCCTCGAAGGTAGCCAGAGAATAGGCCCTGGGACGCGCCATATATTTACTTCCAGTCAGTCCCACGGGCGCCTCCCACACATATCTCTGCAAACGAAATTCTTTTGGCTGTTAACTCCGAACGTTTAAGCCTCCACTTTTCTACCGGCCAGAGAGCTCCAAAACTGCCCACTGCAGCTCAGGAGATCGTGGCAGCCTCACGTCCACAGGGAAGTCGAACCCCTCTCCGCCTTCCGCGCACAATGTCGCTGAAAACATCGACACAGGAGATCGACTGTTTGTTTCTGAGTAAGAGACGTAAAGAGGCAATTTCGATCAAGACGTTTTATGAGGACAAGGAGCCAACGCAGAAAAATGGAAAGACAAAAGGCCACCGAATGTAAGCACCCAATTTCTGAAGGGTTCAGGCGGCGCCGTGTTTAAGGGACTTGCATGTTTGCTTCTGCAACGAAGACACGCGCTTATGAAAGTGGACGACTTCTTTTGAACATTGACGTACTTACTAGATCACTTGATACCAACAAACGTCGCTTTAGCAGAGGCCTACTTGACGCACACTTGTCTTTCAGGACCTCAAAAGCTGTAGGGTTCCGCACCACGCACGAATTGAACACAGGTTTCGCTTATTCTGTCGCGTTTGCCAGACACCAGAAAGAGAGAGGTTCTTTCACAATTTCAACAGCAGGTGATTCCCCCCACTTTCCGTCAGGTTTTCACAAGGTGCACACCACAAGTATACTGGCTTTTTTGGTCACCCGTGTGCCTTCTGTAGACCGGCGGCGACCTACCAGAACATCCAGCGCTCGCGCATGCGGCAGAAACATCCGCGAGGAACGTCCCATGAGAGTAATGTCGGCTGCTATTTGTTATCGCGAGAAAGCCGCCCGGGGCTGTGAGACGGGCAGCAGCTTCGACTAGCCGTTGAAAAGAGATCCGGGCTCCAGGCACGTCGCTTTTGCGCGGTGCAAGATTTGGAGGGTCGAGAATGACAACGTCAAAGTAGCAGGGATCTGAAGAACAGTGGAAAGAAGAATCAAGTTCCGCCAAAGTGGGCAAGTGCCACCGTCACTTCCAAAAGAAGATACTAGCCTGTAGCCTCAGGATCTCGAACAATCACACGAGTACTTAATGAGACGTACTTGTCACCTGTGGCCGTCAGGCTTGCTGCAGGTTGTACCATATTTGAAAGGATAGGTATCTGCGTGCAACTCCGCGAACGGGTAGTCTGTAGTTCTTCTCCTGTTTTCTTAGAGACGAGCGACGCGCTTAATCACGGGTCATGCACCACGATCGCATACGCATACAGATGCTTATGCGTTGGCATAATCCTGGAGCCGGTCCTCTACATGCCAGTTGAGCAAAGTCTTTGCCATACAGAGAAGGCGGACTCCACCCCAGTAGTGACGTCAAAGTGGTGCTCCGATGGGAATGCGCTCTCCTAGGAGAAGGCATGACGAACCACTTCCACTCAATCAGGGCACCTGCGTCGCGTATGTCTTGTGTCTAGCCACGTAACAAGCTGTAGCGTTTGAAACAAAACGTGTCTTCAGTCTGGAGCTGGCGGTAAACATAAAGCCAAGATCGTTGCCTCCCAAAATTAATGTGTTGTGCCCTGCTTGCAAGTACCCCCTGTGATACAAGCACCTGTCGATGGGACAGAGAATATGCAGTAGAGGAGCCACAGTGCGGCCATGTGCCTTCTTCCAGAAATGCGGTGTATCACTGCCGCAAGCGCTCCTCAAAACGGCAACGCTTCACGACAGCTTTTTTCACGAACCAACACACGCGTCACTCCACCAGCATTCTACGCGACACTTTGCACGTAACACTCGAACATCTTGACCCGATGTACATGGGCTGGATCGTGCGTAGCTTTGTTTTGCTGGTGCCCCAACACACGGTCTCATTCTAGGAGTGTGGCCATAATTGTCAGGTTGTCACCTCAAAGTTAAAGCGAACGATGAATACACTAGACAGACAGACATCCCTGTGTCACCTGCACTGCTCGACGCGGTGCTCCGGCATAGCAGTGGTGCGTTTATTGTAATTCACAACAAATATTCGTTTAGATGAATCGGCATGATCCAATCGTATGTTCGACCTGGTTTCTGTGTTCGGCGTGTCCCGTGTCGTACCTCTATCGTTATCAAGATGGTCCGCGTAATTTTTTATCCACTTGTCCACGTCCTCTTGGTGAATTTCGAGCTTGTCGCCGATTCCATTAAGCTGCATGCTCTGGAGAGCCAACTGTGCTGACCGTTCGTTGCTCTCCACAACGACACACCGCTCCGCTTTTCCCAGGTGCATGCAAGTGATGCCACACGCTGCAGTCCATTTACAGACAAAGAAGACCTTTAGGTTACGAGATACAACAAATTATTTTAGGAAAGCTGCACATCACCCCACTGGGCTCCACTAAGCCGAATTGCAGTTTGTCAGAACTTAAGTAAGCATCAACTACTTAAACGGTTTATCCTTCCTCGATTTTACATCATGTGCCGAAGTCCTGGCCAGAGCGCAACTGTGCCTCCTCTAAGCAGCAAAGCACAGCAGACATGCGGGAAACAAATCGTAGCGGTGAATATGAACCTCGCACGCGCGCCACACAGCAAACTGGCAGCTTCGAGAGCGAACGCCCAAGTCTGCAGAAGTCAAAAATCCAAAACGCACAACTCTTTCACCGCAGGCAAGACGCACCTGCAGAGTGACCAAAGAGGTCGAGAACCTGCTTGCCTCTGCTGAGCAACGCAACTTGTCTGCGGAAGTCTCTGCGGTCAAAGCGCCAGCCTAAATTCAACAGACGCATTTCATCGAGAAAAATCACCAAGGAACGCTGACAGTGGAAGCAGTCCTTATGTTATGCCCAAGTCAAATTTTGGAGGGAACTAGACGAACCATTTGACGCTCCTGGAGCGGGTACACACACAGCAACCAGCCGAGCTTGAGCGTCACTGTAGCCGCAGGCTTTGCGTGTTTTTCAGCAGAACGCGCCAGTCACCAATCTTGACTTTTTATTTTATCTACAGAAACGCAGCTGACGAAGGCAGCGAATGTGTGTAAAGCAGCATTGTCGTGAACAGAAGACGTTCCTTAGAGTACGACGCTCTGATCGTGGCAGGCACTATCAGCACACAACAAGGCGTCCACCTTTGGGTTCCGTGTCTCTTGAAATTTACACGCCCTGCACTGAAGATTCTCCACAGACTTGCCTGTCTCCAGTTGCTGCCTTAAATCTACGGCAAATACGCAGCCATTTTCTGTGAGCACCACCTCGCGTGGGATATCACCTGGTTAGAGGAAAACAGGGACGAAAACAGCCTCGGTGACCAGACCTGCGCTGCTCTGAGAACGACCCGAAACACTTTTTCCTCAACCCAGCATTAAGAATTGTGGAAACATGTCCACAAGAACTTGGTTCCTAGTCACAGACACCAGAGTCTCATGCTGTCAGTGATACGGCGAAACAGTGTGCAGAGAGAGACTGGCTGCAGCTCTCGATATCCGTTCCTTGTCACCGCACCACTGTGTCTCCTAGGCAGTCCCCGCACACCCACGGAGTCTCAAGCCGAGCTCTCGACCTCTGTGAAGCCACTGCGTCGCTTTGAAGCAGCTGAATCCACCATAAAGTGTGTTTTTTACCTTTTCAGAAGCTTCAGGGTTTAGGTTGAAGGCGCGCCTCGCCTCCACATATGAACATCACCACATTTCACTAAGCGGGACTGGCGAGGTCTTACCTGCAGCGACTTCCGGCTCGGAGATCCACGCCGGAGAGGATGCGCCACTAGCGCCGAACTTGGTGGGAGAATCGGGGAATTCGAGAGCACGGTCTGGCTTGTCTCTGCGAACGAGGATGCCTCGAAGGTCGAGTAGACCGCGTAGGGCTGAGGTTACCAGCGGCATGAGAGAGTCCATTCCTGGGTACAGCAGCATCGAGCTTTGAATGAGCACCAGGTCCAAGCGAACGGGGTACTTTTACTGTTCCTTGCGGCTTAATTCAGCCATGTCGCGAATTGCGCCCTTTTCCGACCTTGACATGCCTAGCGCCTGACTCTGGAGTCTCTAGAATCTAACGGGTGTCGGGAGTCTCAGGCAACCTGCGAAAGAAGCGAACCCTCGTTTTCCACTGGATGCACTTTTTGGCAAGACAGTCCACAGGACTCACCGCGGGTGAGGGATTGGATGCATGCGTATTTGCCGTAAAGGTCTACAACGAGGCCGGGCAGCCCGTCTCCTTCTCCATTCACCAGGCGGAAAAAATTGTCCCCGGACTCTGCCGCCTCCGCGCGGTTGTCGCACAGGCTCTGATGAGTGGTCGCAGTGTCGCGGTTCTTGGCTTTGCGCATGTTCCAGGAAAAAGACCGAGAGAAAGCAAGTCTACTCTCGAGAGCCGTTCGAAACCTCCTGCGAAAGAAGCTATCGTCTATGGCTTCGCCCGCATCCTCAGAGAGGACGCGCGCCGCAATCAGTGCGTGACGGTTGTAGTAAGCGACTCCGTAGGAAATGCCTCTTTCATCTTGGACGCGGACCAGGGTGCTCTCTGGTCTCTTCTCGCTCGGGCGCGCTTCGTCTCCCATCCCATCTGGTGATGAAGGCGGCAACACACCGTGACGCGTCGGGCCTCGTCTGCTAGACATCTCCAGAGAAGCGTGAAGAGAACAGGAAGCCACCTGGTTGCTGAAAATCCAAGGGCCGCCTGGAAGACTTCCTGCGTCCGCTTTCCCGGTTCCTGAAGAAGTCTTTAGAACCAAAATGCCGCGAGGTGTGAGGACATCTGTAATGGCACATAACAGCGAATATATCGAGTCTGATGCAACAAAAAGTAAAAACCCTTTGTGCTTGAGCCTCTTCAGTCAACGGCCTGGACTCGCTTCGTTTCATAGGGAAGCTTGGTGTCACATGAGCATTTTCCCTGTTTCGAGTTGGACACGAAAAACGTGGGAACGTATTCGGCACCAAGCCTCAGCATCGACTTCATGTCAAAAACGCACCAGAACGGAAACCACAAAAGGATCTCTCACGAAGAGTACTATGTCCGTGGGCTGGCATTTCAGCGGCTACCTTTACTCGACCCCTTACCTCTGCATATGGTTGCCTCTCCAACCAAGTCCGTCTCCTCTGAGGCGGACGACGCTCTCAGAGCCGGAGAAGGTCGAGAAGACGAAGACATCCAGAGCCGCGAGACGGAAGAGTTCCCCTGGCTTCCCACCAGAATTCGTGGCCACTGGGAAGATGTCGATGTGAAAGACACCAAGGAAAAAAGGTTGCGGAATTTCCGGGTAGAATCAGAGCGTTCTGTCGTGTGCAGGTTCCCCTTCACACATGGCGGATCGTGAGACGGAAACGCAAGACTTCGGCACGTGAGCGAGCGTGCAGCCTCAGGGGATCGTTTCGCCTCTGTGATGCGGTCTCGGCTCTCCGTCGCCTCCTCGCTACTCGCCAAGGTCGCTGATCTCAGGACACGATTCGCGTTTGAAGAATGTTCACAACAAACTGGATCTGCTGGTAAGAATGGAGGGAACCGTCGATTGCGGGGAGCAGTAGAACGGTCTCTGAGGCTGCCTTGCTTGGTAGCTAAGCACATTGTCCTGAGTGGCGGCAAAGCCTCACAGCGCCTTGGCAGCCCTGTCACCGAGCAGAGGCCTTCCTTATTGGTGAACAGAAATGGAAATAGAGGCGATCGAGCGCAGCGAAGCGGGGAGGCCAACGTGAGCGCGATTGAAACGCGGGGGCAGACACCCCACCCGCGGCAACGGGAAAACGGACCTCGCCCAGATATACGGTAGGAGATAGTATCGGGCGGGGTGGAAAGGAATTCACGAAGACAAACTGGAGACACCCGCAAACGAGGTGGGGAGACATCTGTGTCTGTCTCAGTGGAGACAGCAGGAAGCTGGCCGGCACCCTGCGGTCGACTCTGGAGGGGTCTACAAATCGCCACAGAAAGTGAGAAGCACTGTCTGCGCGAAACGGCCTTATGCTGCGAATAGAAAGTCACAGGCTCAGCGGGCGTGTGGCCTTGGTTCAGAACGTCGTGAGACATTTCGCTCCGTATTCGACGGCAGCAGTAGCGAATTTTCTGCAGTGAGCGCAAGTGTTGAGACAGAAGAGCAGTTCCTACCGCTGGCTCGAGCAAGCATTTGATTCCCTGCCGGACAGGCAGCATGGCGGCGAACAGGGCACGGCAAAAGTTGTGGGCGCCTCTTTTTAACGGAAAAAAACCTGCAAAGCCCTTGGCGTTTGGGCAGAAAGCCGTTCTCAGATGTCCTTCATATGAAATGCATCCGAGGAACTATAATCTATACATACATATATGTAATCATGTACACGTAAATATCTGCATGCAGTTTGACGGATGTATCAGTACACACTTTACATGTGAGCGCGGGAAGAGCATGCTTGGATTTTGGAGATGGAAAAGAAAAGCAAGGAGGCGCGAAACCAGTCAGATGGGCGCGCAGAGTCGACTGTAGATCTCAGGGGAAACAGGAAAACTGAGCATCTTGGGAACCTGAGCATCGCTCTTGTGTCTGGAGTATCTTTCCAAAGATTCGTGACGCTATTGCCGTTCAGCAACATCGACAGTAGAGAGGGTGTGAGTTGAAAAAGAAGACGGAATGCGAAAACACGACAAGATAACTCTAGAGCATACTCATTTCTGAAGGGAGGATCGCGCAGTGAACTGAGCAGTAAGGTATGCGGATGAAGGGTCTTACGGGATACCGAAAAGTTTCTCGTAAAAAACGGAGCCGCAAAAATCCTTCACATTTCAGGAACATTGAAGACCAAATACAACCCGCCACCCTCCCCAACCACAAGTCTACCATTAGAGAGTATAGGGCTGACGATGCGTGGCTGTTCATTCACAACAGATGAAAGTATCGTTCGCTCGGCACAGCGAAAAGGGAGACATCAACGAGTGCAGCGGTTAACCATCAGCGAGAATCACAAAATGGGTAGACGGGAACACCTAGCATAGGTCCAGTGGTTTCCTGACAAAAGCATTGGTGTCGGAAAGCGGCGTGAACGATGCGAATGGGACTTTCAGTAAAGAAGAGAGCCTGGTAAATGAGTGACGAACTGGAAACCTTGCACAAGACACGGACGCGACCGCGTGGGGCCGCATGCGCCGCGGGCGCATGACACAGAAAAAATATAATCGTTTTGTGTAACGCTTTCAGCACAACTGTAACTCTCTGTCAATTTAGCTGCCTCTTTGAAAGACAGCAGGTGACCCGTACTGTGGGGCTTGAACCAGGAACTTGAGGAACAAAGGCACAGAACATTTCGACGGAGAACCCATTCAGTCTGTGACGTGAGGAAGTTTTCCTATCAGTGCATGTTGTGTACGATCACCTACTCGCTTTCATTGCAGTAAGTTCGCAGAATTGAGACTCATTGGGTGTGGTGCCTAAGGTGTGATTTTCACCACCGGAAAAAGTTTGGTATAATTATCAGGCTTTTCCTGGCTAGCATCATCTTGGGAGAAGACAGCAAGAAGGTCTGACAGATAAAGTGTCAAAGGCAACATGTTTTCCGCCGCGGATGTACAGCGTTACCAAATATAAAAAACGCTAGAGGTTGATTATAATAGAAAAGTGTGTTCAGTGGAGTCAAAACCGTTGCTCTACGGAGCTTATGCCCACGCAGTAGCAGCATGCATTAACACAGTGAGTAGATGGGTATCATAGAACGAGTTTTTCTTGTAACGCTCTTCTGTTGTAAACCCAAAGAAGAGCCGTCGAAATCCAAGCTGAAAACGTCTGCCATATTTTCCGTTCAAGACCAATCGTGATGCGTCTGGTGCGGGGTAGTGCGAGCCACACGTGTGGCTGGCGCATCCGCCGCCGCTGATAGCTGTCCCAGTCGTCCATCCGCGTTTCAGAGCAGCTCACTTAAGGACAGCCCTGTCACACGGACTCAAACCTGTAAACGAACCTAGTGAGATTATATCACGGGAAACGCCTCCCACAACGCGTGGACTAGCGTGTACATTGCTGATTACTTCAATCACCGAAGCTTGCATGTGAGCGCGAGGCAGGGAAGTCGAGTTTTCGATTTACAGTGTTGTCAGTTCAATTCGTGCCGACTAAGTCACCCGCCACATACCTTTGTTCGTGAGAAGAGGAGAACCCCGTAGCATTCAAAGGACACAAGGTTATGTCTGGGTTACAAGGCGCGAGCAACTTGCTCTATATGTGCGCTTCCGCGTTTTCCGTTTGTCAAAGTGTGGACGGAAGTAAATTTCCCGATTGAGATATTGTTCTGCCTGCAATTGGCTCTTAGCAACGGGAAGAGACAATGCAGCGAACCGAAACAAGTCGGAAAAGTATCTGAACGCACCAAGCCGTGTAGCGCTGTTGCACTCGCAGAAACTTGTTGCTGGAATTTCCCCCAAGAAAGAGAAACAGAGAAACCTTTATCGATGCCGAGAACAGATCCACCAGTAGGGAATCACTTTATGCCAATCTTTGCTACGAATGGTAGCGAGCGAGGAGGAGCGAACGCCGAGAAAGGGGCACCATCCACAACGTCTAAATTCCTGCTTCTGCTTTACGTGTCGCCGAGGCGTCGCTTATAACGGCCACGCTGTCATGATTGCTCATGGTGTAGTTTCATCTCATTTGTTTGGTGGGCGTGCGGAGGAACATGAAAGTTTGTTGAAAGCGTGAAAAAGTCAGGACAGACGAGGTTGCGCCGTCAACGGAGAGCCAGAAATATTTGCGAGAGAGGTTGTCTCCTCGCGAGAGAAGATATGATACAGATGAGTGCATCAAGGCTCATGCGACTCCTTATTGGAGACAGGCACTGTTCCCATGAAGCCCCTACAATGAGGCACATAGCTAGTCATTCCCAACCGTGGTAACACAGAAGCGAGGGAGCGAGCGTTAAGGCGCGGGAACTGCTTCCACTTGTACCCTACAAACCGACATCACAGTGGCCAGCCATCGCTGACTACTGCTGTCGCAATCGTTTTTCTTCGTAAACTAGATGGAAGTACATCCCACAGCAAAATGCTTCCGGTGTGCCACAAAAACGGGTGGTTAGTGTGTCGGACTTTCCACATCACTGTCTAGTTTCCTTTAGAGGTAAAAGCCTGGTAAAATTGGTGTCTCTTATTTTCGTTAGGGTGATATCAGCAGGTGCCATGTCAAGCATCCGTTCAGCCTTTTCCGAATTATCCTTGTCTAGGCTGGATCCTTTTTGTCTTTTGTGTCCCAGGGGAAGCCCGACCGGAAGCGACAATGGCTGTTCCCCTGTATCTGTTTCTTTGCCGCCAGGTCTATTTCCGTGCATTCCACCGTCTTGACTTTGCCAGGAGCTAGGACTCCCCGGAGCCATAGCCATGCCCTGAAAACCCGTCCGCCTCTTACTGAATCCTCCCGCGTACAGGGCTCGCAACGAGTCGATTCGGTCACTTTTTTCCGCGATATAACTTTCCGTTCCTGTCGCCCTTGGTTGCGGAGCTGCGGACGGGGTGAACGCCGCTGGAAGTTGGCGTTGTTTTCTTTGTAAACCGAGGACAGGAGTCTGATGAGCCTTGGTTCCATTGGAACCCAGCCTCAACATTTTGTCTGCGGATCTTCGTTTGTGCTGCGCAGGCGGGTTGGCGTTGGAGGGCTTCTGTCGACCATCCGGATCTACCGCACCTGGCCTTGGTGCTCCACCACTGTCTTGTACGCAGCCCCGCTGGCGTCTACGGCTTTCAGCAAAGCTTTTGTCAGCTGGAGCGTGTAAAGGAGAAAAGGGTAATGATTCTTCCACAGATGATCCTGGGCAGTCGGCTGTGGCTTTTTGCTGAGTCTTCAGCGAAATAGCGGGGACCTCAGGCTGGTGTGGCATTGAGTGACCGGGGGTTTCTCCGTGGACCTCCGCCGTTCCTCTTTGGCGCTGTTGGGAACGAAGGCCAAAAAACGGTGGATGCGCAGCCCCAAGCACAGTAGGCAAAACTGTCCCGGCTCCAGATATGAACGGGGAGTGGATCACAGTGGAGGCATTGAGCCGGCCAGCGGCCGCCGTACCCATGGGAACAACGGCTGCGGAACCGCCGAACCCGCTTTGCCTCGGGGCTGTCTTGAAGCATGCTGCACCCTTCCCAGAGTGTTTGGGAGAGTGGGCACCAATCTGGGGCTGCAGATTCCGCTGTCGAGAAGAGGCGTGGATTGATGAAGTGTGAACCAGGGAGAATGCGCCTGAAATGGAGCTAATAATATCTGGTTGCTTTCGCCTCAGCTGCCTTCCTACCTCGTCGTGAGCAGGGACGAAGCGGTTCTGAGGTAACTCGCCTGGGTGTTGTTTCGACACGATTGGAGATGCTAGTTCACCTGGAATCTGAACTGCACCTCCGTCCACAAAGAAGCTCCGTCGTTCAGCCGCGAGCGCGCGTCCAGCAGTCGGGGCTAGATGGATTGCTCGAGACTGCACTGCTCTTGTGCCCTGCAGTTGATGTCGTCCCGTGCTTGTTTTGGATTTGACTGCGGACCCAATTCCAAACGACGTGATACAGCGAGAGGAAGATGGTGAACAAATGGGAGAAATGTAGCTACGACAGGTCGGCGGCGTTGCTTGGCCCCCGCGTGGCGGTTCTCGAGCTACAGGGCTGCAACCTTTCGCATGAGAAACCAACGATGCCTGTGAGGAGGGACCGTCTCGCCTGGATTCTTGCAAAAGATCAGGTTCTTGAAGACATTGCCGGTTTCGTGAAGGAGGCGGAAATTTTCCCTCATCCTTTGAGCGGGGCTTCCTAACGGCGTCGTGGGGATTAAACAGGCTACGCGCCGCCACTCCCGGAATTTCCCATCCTGACGCGTTGTTGCCTAATGGATGCGGGGCACAGGACGAATTCGCAGTGGATTGTTGAGGGTGAGACGATGCGACTGCGTCAGCCAGCAGCGACTCGCATAACAGGGGTTCCGCATGATGCACCTGATGTCGCAGAGGTGACTGCGTGATCATCGAGCTGTCAAATGTCTTCCCGTACTCATTACTATTGCTGGGATAGGGCCACAAGGGCATTTGGTTGACCCGACTGAGAAACAAACCAGGTGGTGACCATGCTTCAGAAGAAGCCCACCCGGAATGGTGGGCTACCGCAGTTTTTTCTAGGGAACCTCCAGACAAAGACACAACATAATGCGACCCCCTTATCTGTGTTTTCGATTTCGACAGTACAATGCAGCACACCCACAGACCAATAATTGTAACCTAAAGTGAGCTTCACATTGTGCACGATGTGTGTCGCACCTGGCTTGGGAAGGGCAAGCGCCCTACTGTGTCGGGAACCTCTGACGCGTCGCTCCAGCTTCGTTTCAGGGCCAAGGCGATCTGCAAGCGCCAACTCACGACCCTCAGACGAATCATCGCCTCTACTGGTGCTTCCACTGGAACTGCTGAAAGACAGGCTGGGACCCCCTCGAGCGTTTTTTATGGTGGCAGGAGAGTAACCGTTGGCACATCCCTTAGAGGCTTCACTCCGGCTGGAATTGTTGCTGTGGAGTCGGCCTCGCCTATTACAGCCTACTACTACTTTTCCGTCCTTTTGTTTCCAAGACACGATAGATTCTCCTGGTGGTTTTGCGTCTAGCTGATCTGTATGACGACCGTAAAAAGTGACTGGTGGTGAGCTGCAAGGCAGACTGCTCTCGGTAGCTGCTGCGACGAATGCTCGATGATTACATGAGCCGCGAGCTGTCCAAGTACCGTCCGACCTCTCAGTCATGCTGCCTTTCGAGCTGGCAAAGCTTTCCTCGTTTCTCTTTGGAGGCTTGGGAGATATACACAGACGAGTTTCCTGTCTAACCGCTGTTCTTTGACCAGATTGCTGATCGACAAGCAGACTGCCTCGCGTTGTGGGACTGTGTGCTGTTGACGGATTGATGCCAGTAGCGTCAACTGGAGGCCCAGTTGCAGTCTCCGAAACAGGAGGCCTCTCTGGTGGATATTTAGACTCTGACAATTGTTCCGGTGAAGCCTGCTGTGAATTAGGCTGCACGGGGTGTTTCTGGACTCCATGCAACTGATTCCGTTTTGCTTGGACAGGCATCGAATTTGCAACTGGTGATCCTGACTGACAAGGGTCCGGCCTACTGGATAGCGATGAGGGCTGCCGCAGGCCAGGAGAACATCCAGTCCATTCATAAGGAACGTGGTCACACCGGGACCCGAAAGTGTTTTGGTCTGCCGCAATTCTTATCTCCTGCTTTGACTGAGAATCGTATTGTTCAGATGCATGCTCTGGCTGCAGAGGACTTTCACTGGAGTCTCGATGGAACAAAGATGCAGAAGGGTAGCCGCAGACGTCCGGCGGCGTTTTGGATGCAGAGGCAGCTCCATGTGATGAGACAGAATCATCAGGCTGTGCGGAACGGTGCGTCGGATACGCTGAATATACTAAATGAAGAGAATGCTGTCGGCTGAAACCTGGCAGGCCTTCCGCAGAACTTTTGCAGTGAGCGGTAGTTTGCTTTGATCCAAAGAGGTTGGTCGTCGATTCAGCTTTCACAGGGAGGAGTGTTGCTGGCAGGGACATGTTCGGAGGAAGTGGGGCCCTGCCACAGAAAACAGACAAATAGAGCTACAGTCACGAAGCCTCCACAACCACGCACTGATGCTTGCTCGGCTTGTGGGGAACACCTCTTTACGGTACCGGTGAAGTCTTTTGTCAGCTCACGTAGATTGAGTTCCTTACAGTTCCTACTGAGAAGTGATTGCTTGTGCCGCCTGTTGTTCAATATAGGAGGCTGTGATCAAGGCAGCTGGCGCATCAACTGTCATGGTTCGACACGTTTTATCATACTTTCAGGAACCAACAAGTTTTCTCAAAATAGCTTATGTGTCAGCAGTACTATCACCAGACGTGGGATCTGACGTGGATCTCCATTGTGTTATCCGCTGACCTCATTGGCACACTGGCAGTGACAATGCACCTAGAACCGTGGAACTCTTTAAAAAGTCTCCCAGCTGTGAGGAATTCCAGCTCTCACCCTTCAGCCACTTCGCCATCTTCTACAGGCGGAAATAATGCCACAGAATGGGGCACGTCTGGGCCGTTACCACCTCCGCCTTGAGTGTAGCTAGCGTCTCGCTGTGAAATGTGGTTTGATCCCACTCTGCTGTATTGTTTTATACCGTCGTCGGCAGCTGTCGCCTCAGCGTCAACCCTATGTGGGCGCTCATGCGCAAGTTGACCACAAGTATCATCAGCACCGATTCCTGGTGCATGCTTTGCTGGAAAAGGTGAGAGCGGTGATCCCCTGTCATTCCAAAGTGAGTGATGTGAAAAAGACGCTGGACTGCCTGGACACACAGGAACAGACCTGACACTGCCTAACGAATCAAATCACCAGCGCAAATGACAGTAATGTGTTACTCTCTTATTCCTGCTTTCTGGAACTGTCATCTGGACGCTGCCACCATCCTAGGCTGCCGTTAGCACCTTGCGAATTTGCTGGATACTTGTAAACGCAAAACAGCTCCCTAATCATATAACTGCTGGTCATGTACATTCGCGCTGTGGTTACCACTTTGGAAACAGCTGATGAACGGAAATTTATCAGCATCAACCGCGCACCTACCAGCCTGTTGCGATAATTTCAGGAATACGCTTCTCGCATCAGTAGTTAATCAACAGTCAGTGGGGCAGTGCCAACGGAAGTACTATTGTCCTCACCAGGAACATCATCTTTTTCTCGACGGAGATGTAGCACGGAATGCAGGTGTTTCATCCTTGTTGCTTCTGCTTCTCTACCGTTGGAGCAGTCGGCAGTGTAAGACCGGCCATCTTCTTCCTGAGTCGACAGACCCAACGGTATACGAAAAGAACAAACACTAACGCACCACTACGATGACAAGTCCCTCGTTGTGTTCCAGTACAGCGGATGAGTTCGCTTGGAAAGCTCTTTGCCTCGTAGGGGTCTCGGCACTTCGAGGCATCAACAAACGACCTGAAAGCTGCGTATGTCATCCAAAACACAATTTTCGAACGGCACTACACGGAAATCCCACTGTCGCGTTTTGCTGTGGCGTTAGCCGAAATCGTGTTTCACGTGTTTTTCAACTAGACAACACAATCGTTCAGATTTGCCGCCTGTTCCACAGAATCCCTCCTGAGCTTCTGTGTTATTGGCCCAGGCGATATAGGGCAGCAAACGCGTGCAGGGAAATCGCTACTGCCACATCCGCACGGCTGTTCAGATGAACAACTTTTTACGCTAGGAACGGGTAGTCTTTGCTTCCGTGTAGAAGCCAGACGTTCTGGGACTTACTTACCAGCTGAGCCACCAATTTTCGGGACATTTTGTCTGGTCTGCATGACACCATACCACCCCGACAAGGCGAAGAAAGTACCACTTTTCTTGTAATGTGTTCCACCGGCTGACGTGGAGCATGAAACAGTGCTTCGGATTATGCAAGCCGTTTTGTGTTTTACCTTGAGTAGGTGGAACACACGTTGTTATCCAACATATGAAACTGGTCTTGTAGCGGTCTGCGTTACAGTCGGCTCTGTGCACGTAGGAGTCCGTTGAGAGATATGTAATTGCTTTCAGTTGGAACGGCCCCCATTCCGACACTGTAGCGCTCTAGTTATACTAACGTATCATGTCGGTGACGGTTGGTCTTCAGGTACGACATATTCTGGCGACGCTATCGTTGCTGCCAAACTTAAGATGAGTGTCTTGCTTGCAAACTTGGAAGGTATATGAAGGTGGGTTGGATGGCACCACCCGCCACCGCAACACTATCGACGCTGAAACTAAAACCAATCGAACATTTATATAGGGTCTGGGCCCTCTGCCTGCGTGCGCGGACTGACCTGCCAGTTGTATCCGGATCAGGTGAGGCTAGGCGGTCCTGGCACGGTACAAGTGATACGGGTTCCCTTGAAACGGTAGGTTCTGAAACCTTTCTCAACAACTGAGTTGCCTGTGACGTAACTTCTGCTTCCTGCAGCTGATGCCCGCTAACGCTCCAGACCTGCCCCAGTCCACTTTGCATAGTGGTATTGCATTGTCCCGCCAATACAGACTGCTGACGGTGTAGAGGCTGGCACGCGGCCTGGCGGCTGGTGGCTTGGTCTCCCTGGTGTGCGTTCGGTGACTGCTTCTGCTGACACGGAATTCCAGATTTGTCGCTTATACTATGTGGTGCTTTCCATTCGCTGCTCGGGAACGTTGCATCCCTGTATGCTTGGCGACTTGCGTGCACGTTAGCGTTTTCAAGCAGTTCGGGTGCCTGTTGAGTTCGTCCGTATGTACATTCGCCCTCTGCTGTACAAGGTTTATGATCGCTTGTCCAACATGGTTGCTGGTTGTGGTCAGAGGCTTGCAGATGAGGCGGTTGTTTTGATGTCAGCGAGGATGGAGAAATGCGTATCTCTCGAGAATCGCTCTGCTGTCTTTCCTGAGACTGTGACGGCCGTCGAGTCTGTTCTGCTTGTAGTGATTCATCGCTGTGCTGAGGCGTCTTCGGGTGTTCCTGTGGCAGAGAGCAAACCTCCTAGGAGCAGTCCATAGAAATTTGGCTCACAGTGACAGTATCGCCAGCTTGCCCACCGCGGCTTGGAAGAAGCCCTCTGGAGTTGCAAAACAATGAGTTAGGTGGGCGCAATGAAACCGATAGACTTCACCATTGGGGTCCCGGATGATGAGGCGCACAACGAGGCTCTGGTGGCAGCATACGCGCTTCACCCACTCGCGTACCATAGTGAACACACACGGTTTGTTTCCAGATACCGACAGGTCCTAATGGAGTTTGTCGCCCGGTAAACTACTGCGTGCTACCCACCGGAGGAGTCGTTTTCCCAGATGGCCGGTCGGCTTGACAGCTGGAGGCCGGCAGTGTTGACTGGACAATCTCATTCGTGTTCGAACGAAGCTCCCTTTGCAGTTGACTGCGACTCTCCACATTCCTTATTGTAACGCCTACGAATACACCCAGACATAGCACTTTACTAGTGAATTCTGTTCCTCGTGGAACAGTGTCAAGTCTAAGATCGAAGTACTCGAGTTGAGTACTCAGTGTTCAGCCGTTACAGTGACACAGTTTCTTCTTAGAACACGCACAGGGCTGGATTGCTCACAAGCACTGCGGTCAGCCGACTCCAGTTCCTTGAAATAT
This sequence comes from Toxoplasma gondii ME49, assembly GCF_000006565.2. Taxonomy (NCBI): domain Eukaryota; phylum Apicomplexa; class Conoidasida; order Eucoccidiorida; family Sarcocystidae; genus Toxoplasma; species Toxoplasma gondii. The sequence continues at coordinate 2,575,629 of NC_031472.1, forward strand.
GGGTGCTGCAGCGCCATTTTAGCGGTGAGTCGCGCTTTTGGATCCATACAGAGCAGTTTTGAAAGGAAGTCGATTGCAGTTCTGTCGAACTTATTACGGTACCTGTCACGAGAAAGACATACACTCTGGCGCATGGATAAATTCGTTACTATCGGGATGATGGGAGAGCTTATGAACATCAGAGACAATCTCGAGGAGCCGGCAACTGAGGTAGACATCCGCTATATTGTTCCGATTCAAGAATTGCTCTCACCGCCGTCAAGGGCTTACCGAAGTAGTAGTGTTTCCCGCGGAGGAAGCTCGGGGAAAGCGAGTCCCGCAAACCTGTAGAAAAAGGGAACTCGAAGCCGGGAACAGCAGAGGGTCTCTACAAGGTACGAATACTAGCAGAAGTATTCGTACATCATAAAAACCAATTCGGTGTCACCAACATTCACGTCATATAACAGATGCATATAGACGGAAAGTATCCGCTTCGGCGGTGGGCGACATGGTATCGCTACGTCGTTTGTTTTTCTCACGAGAGGGTGAGGGCAACACAAACGAGAGAGACGTTGTCTAAAACGATGTTGCGGAAGGGATTCAGCAGTAAAACATTGAGGCGGTTTTAACTGCAATGGTTCAGCGTCCCCCCGATAGTCGCAGCCTCCAGCTCAGAATAAAACGCAAGCCTTTTACTACCGACGAACAACTCCAAGACGAACGACGCACCGCGAGTTTTGCCTGAACATTTCCATGTGTTGAGGCAGAAGAGGGCCTAGAACCAGCTGAATCTTATACAGCTGATCAACTTCGTTGTCGCCAGGAAACAGCGGCCGTCCATCAATGAGTTCACCCATAATGCAGCCTTGCAGTGAACATGCATCAAAACAACATCGCCACGCTCCGGGTTGGAAAGAGTTAGTATACAGCTCTCGCAAACTACCAATGTATCCTTCGTCTCTCTATACCTCAGCATGGCATAATGAGTTCTTTTTCTATTTTCCTAACATAGTTTCACACATGAACGCTACAGTAACTTCTGCATTACTCCGTTTTAAACGTGTTAAAGCCACCAGCACCTCCTCACGTGAGCTGCCTTATGGTCATTATTAACTCACCAACGGCCCACATGTCTACCGGCTTGCCATATTCGGGGTCGCAAAGAAGTAATTCAGGAGATCGGTACCATCGCGTTGCCACATAGTCAGTAAGAGGAACCGCGGCCGATTCGTGTAGTTGACGCGCAAATCCAAAGTCGCAAAGCTTTAGCTTGCGCGTTTTCCTACGAAAGGCAGCTAACGGCTACAGCAACCTCAATGATAGATGCTAGCCTGAAATGACCGGGCACGTGCTGGAGGCGCTCACAGGACACTTTGTAGCGTCGTATTTCCCAGCCCGCAGCAAAAGGGAATCGGAGCCACAAGTGGCCTACGATGCGCGGTGATGAAGCAGCACGCAATCGCGACCGACAAGAGAGATTTCCATTTAACGTGGAATCCAGTCGTTAATACATTCTTCGTCTTTGATACTTCTACCCTGAACAACAGGTGTTCTTGTGACTGCTGTGCATCCAGGTAAATCCTTCCGGTGTTCCAGTTCGAGTGCGGAAAGGACCGGGACAGTTGCATTATACACGTTGTCATGCACAGTACACTGCTCTACGTGTGGAAGGCGTAATCTATGGCTGTGAAGACTTTGCGCCGTCAGACGTGTTCTGCTGGAACTGAGAAGCAAATATAAGTCCCACACGTTTATCTTTCAATGCTTGTAGGGCGCCTCCAAGTAGATGGTCGCAGTGAAGTGAGGCATCTTTCGCTGCGCTGCATTTGTAGGAGATGCATTGCTTGCCGGACTCACAGATTCACAAGCAGGTTTTCGGGTTTGACGTCTCTATGCACAATGTCGTTTCGATGGCAGTAGCTGAGTGCCTTAACTAGCTGCCAGATACAAAGGCGCACGGTCTCCGGCTGTAGGCAACGATACAGTCGACACACGCCTTTTTTTGGCAGAACACTCACAGGTCAAGCGCAAATTGTTCTGTGGAACTGCTGGTCCTGCTCCATAGAGAAGTAAATCGAAGTGCAAGCGATGAGAGCCAGCTACCAGAGAGGACTTTCACGATGGTCTTTCGCTGCGATGTTGCCAGTCCGACCACCGGAGTTGTGAAAGAGTTCTGCGAGTCCTTGACGATGCAGCAATCTTTGCGGCGATCTAAGTCAGCAAAACCGCTGAGTATTTGGTAAAGACTTACATCTAGCCCAGCGGGCGACGCCTCGAGAAGTTCTAAGAGGTTTCTATGTATGTATTCGAATACCAGGTGCAGCTTCCCTTTCCTGTAAGTTGGACACCGCGTACAACAAAACGTATTACAATGCGGACTCGTTTTTGATGCTGTGGGCGTTACTCGCAATGCGTTGGCATGTTGGCATCCCCAGAGTCAGCGCCTTTAAGGAAGCGTCTCTTTTCCGTCAAAGGAATTAGCGTTTATCTCGCCTAATTTCTAAACAGGTTGCAGCTACGGACGCACGAAGGAATACGCTTGTGTGTATCAGTGCCTCCTTTTCCCAAAGTTTTTGTCTGGTTTGCTTCGACTGCCAAGACATACAGGACATACAGAGTGTGAAATCGTAAGAACCTTCTGAATCCTGGAGTCAACGTGTCCCGTATGCGGTACTTCCTCGAGGCATATGCTCACGTTTTTCACGTCGATCGATCACGAAGTTGTACACCCTGGGACAGCGGAATGTTGGCGTGAGGCTCGTCCCACGTCATGATTCTGATTTGCAATAGACTGCATCAATCCTTCTTACCATCGGAAGGCTTCTTTCAGTGCAACGATGTTCTCGTGTCTCAAGTGTGTCAACGCGTTGAGTTCGCGTGCAATAGTCTTCTTCACATTCGTGCTTTCTGAGCATCCGGTATGACCAGTACCACACGTCAACACGTGTATTAGCACGGCTGTATTAGCACGGCTGAGAATCCCGTGCCCGAATTGCCTTTTTTTCTGTGCCGAATGTAACCGACTAGAGCATGGTGGGTATCGAATAACCGTAACGCTGTAGGAAATTGAATTCCATTAGAGTATCCAAAACGCTGAATATGACTGAAGAAGAATGCAGTTTGCAACGCGTAAACCTTGGGTCTTCTTATCAGCGAGGAAGTGATTCTTTTTATATGTCAAATGGAAATCCTATACAGCGTCGTTGCCTGTGTTCCAGCGTGCGACGCTATTCAAATTTCAGCACAAGAGAAATAAGGAATCGATCGCACATCCATCGAGAAATTGGCGGTTCTGGATCATGTCCGCCTCGTCGAACAGTACTGCTACGCTTTGTCAGTCCCAGACGGGAGCAACATGTTTTGTTTCCACCGCGATGGTGTACCTTCATTGCCCTTGAATGTTTTGATTGCGACGAGCTCGCCAGTGTCCTGCAAAACAACGGTCCCGAACGAAATGACCCGCTTCCTCACGTTCATTGCTGACGGAGAAATGTGCAGGAGGCATACTAGAGATCGCATCACCTCTTTGTGCTGTGCACGTACAAGGGAAACTGATGTGTGCGAGTTATTAACTGCCGCCTATCTCCATGAACACTTGATCCCTCGCCTGCGTCACCTGTGTCGCCATTGTGTTCTGTGGTGGGGAAGGGAAGGTGATGATGCGAAAACGTTGGAGTATCCCCTCGAGAGACGGATATAGATGCCTAGGAGGCCGCTTGGTCTAGTTTCCTCTTGTCCGCGCTGCGCCGCATCACGTGTGGAGGTAGCGTGACTTACGAGCTATCAGTACCGAGTAAAGTCGGACGGTGCAGTTCTCTGGCGCAGTGTTCACAGAATGAGGACTTGCTGCTTGTCTTGTGCCCGCGAGGGATTGGACGTCTCTCCGTGTGTGTTTTGTCTGTCCTTATTTATGGTACCTCCGCTCTATTCTCTGCAGATTAGATCTTACCACTCATTTGCATCGATCTGTGTCAACTACGAATCAAATTCCTTGGTGATCTACAGCATACGCTTGTCTCACCTTCCTTCTGCACTTGAGGACGACGCCATAGGCTCCCTCGCCAACCAGCTCGAGCTTCTCATACTTATTCATTTTGATAATAAAACAGAGATGTCAAACAACCGGCTTGGTACTACATTATGCATGAAGGCAGCACTTGGGAGTTTACGCTCGCCGCCCGCGGCCACGGCGAGTGCCCCACATCGACATATTTTGTGACAACAGTTTGCGGAGCCGCGGTATGTTTCACGCCAGATTATGTAGTCAAAGCGACAACCCAAATATGTGTTGGCCCGGGGCTTCGTTGTGCACGAATTACATGCGAAAACAAACTCGGGATCGCAGACAACCGTATTTCGCCGGTGGGAGAATCAGGCGCTCGTTCAGGGTCCAACAACTTAGGTCTATACTTGCTCTGTGATGCCGTCTGCTAGATTTTCCTGCATCAGATTTTGGCAGAAAAAGAAATGGATGATGGGCCTCCAATGCTGTTTGGACATATGCTGTGTGCAGGTAATGCATACATCCACTATGGAGAACCAGTCTGACTGTAGATATTTTCCTATCACTGGCATCTTCATGCCACTTAGTCAGGGGCTGGATTCGTTGCATGCAGGTCAATGCAGCATGTCATGTTTTTCCACTCAGTCAATGCGGGGCCGCAGAGTCTGTAAAACAGCCAGTGACGCGGTCGACAGGCGCTTCGAGTGCCTTAAGGCTGGCGTATGCGCCGCGACAGTCGATACTCACTTGATTCAGCCTGAGTCGTTCTCAGTGGCCCCACCCGCCAACCCAGTCGAAAATATATAGGACGGCAGACGTCCAGAAGACGTTTAGTGGACAGAGTGGAGCTAACATCACCTTAACCTAAACTGACGAAATGCAGTGCGACCTCAATGTGATAGAGGTGGATACTGAATGCATACACTTTTATACCCAAAATTCCGTTGGGCTTCCTGCTGCGGCAGCTGTAGTGGCTAGAAGTGTTACTGACTTGAAGTGATTTCGACCCCCTGTTTCGCAGGATGCACTGTGATTTTCCACACCAGCATCAGCCCTCCTCGTGGTACAAGGCGCCAAAATACGATTACAACGCTGACAGTGTGCTCGGCGACTCTGTGGGGCGGGCAAGCGACGACCAGCCGCTGAATACACATTGCATCACGAGTCAGCAGTTGCTAGCGCCTATGACTACAGAAACTGCTTTGAGGGCTCCCTTTTATCATTTGCCTCGTGAGATATATCCAGTGGTTCCAGTTTAGTGTGCATCTAGAAGTTGACGCTGTTCTAGTTGCGGCCCCGCCTGAGAGTGGGCGTCAAGACCTAACGCGGAATAATTTTTTCTCGAAAATACACTCATTTAAACGAATATGACCCTTGTTCAGCCTTTCCCATGGCAACTACATCTTCCGCTTTCCGGTCCTTTTGCGACTGTGAGGAGCTCCTTCTCAGAATCTGTTGCACGTTGGCTGAAGCAGAGCAGCAGGTAACCCTTCCTCTTCTCGCTGAATGAAAGGCACCTTGAGGGACGGTCCAAAGACACTATCAAGTGAACCTTAACAAGTGGACCGATTTCGACACTTTGTCTCAACAGAGGGCATTCTTTGTTTGTTGATGAATTCTACAGTGCAGAAGCGGGAAACTGAAAGCACTCTTTTGGGTGTCACCATACCACTCCTTCGTTGCTTTGTCCGCTGGGATGTAAGCACGGGAAATCGTATGATGCTGCACACGACGAGAGACTGCTGCTCCATTTTTTCACTTATGGCGTGTCATGGTGTAAACAACAGGAAGTACCAGCATGCGCACCATTCTCGACCACAACGGGTGGAATGACGAGGACTGAATGTTTACTCGAAACTGGTGTGACAAATGCCTTTGCCAGATTGAGGGAATCCGCAGGACCCTGAAAGAGAACAGTTTGTTTGACCCTGAGAATGTATTTAGGGTCCTCGACAGGTCTGGAGATGGCCAGCTGACTGGTGGGTGGTGGAATCTGCCCGAGAAACGGATCTTCGTTAACACCCCACACAACTTTAACAACGTGTAGATGTGTAAATCTGGTGTTCGTACACGTGGTCTGGCAAAGGGTGATCTCACATGCGTTGTCGTGCACTGCCGCGTACATTACGAAGGAGCAGGCCAGCAAAAACAGACTCGGAGTCCCTAAAAAGAAAAACAGGGAACCAAGAGAGAGACGCCTAAATCAGAAAAATTTTATTCTGCTTTGGGCACAGGCGAAGATTTCGTTCAGTTTCTCAACGAGCAAAACTTTCATCTGACTGCACACGAAGCACGCCAGCTGGTATTCCGTATTACCGGTTTAGTTGATGAAGAAGTCGTTTGCTTTCCTGCGTAAGTCTCTTGGCGTCAGAAACTGAAGCAGTAGGATTCCTTCGACGGATATACACAGAGTTTGGTGGTGAGGGAACATGCATATAAGAAATACCCGTACTGCAGCCTCCCGATCCTTGTCTTCTACATCACGGCAACCGGCCAGTGGAATATGAGCTGGGATTCCAACACTACACAAAGATAACACCAGCTGATCGTCGCTTCTTCCCCTTCGGTCCAAGCATCAACACAAGGCATCGTTATGTCGACGGATGTTCACCATCTACGAGACACGCGCTGAGTGAATTGTGGGAAACCATACCAGTATCAGAATTAACCACAGTGGTCGATGCCCCTCAACATGTGCTGGCGTTGAAAAACAGATTTCGCAGGTGGATCCTTCCTCGTAGTTGTGGACCACTGACAAGCGACAAATCACACGTGATTGTGGACGAAGGATGGAACGATATAGAGCAAGCCGTTGCCCTCATCGTCATCAAGGAAGTGGAGGCGGTGGCATATCTTGGGGCAAGAATGCCTGCGCTTATTGACACAGCCGGACAAGACTTGACTATACTTTTCTCCCTGCTCGTTGATGGCACCGGTTACATAACAGACAGTAAGACAAAACCTTGGTACTTGTGCAACTGCGTCAGAGGAGGAGCAAGCAACTTTTTCAATGCAGGCGTCAGCAAATCACTCAGCAGCACAACTCCTTTCCGAGACATCAGCTGAAGTCTGTCGGCCTTCAAATACGTTGCTTGTTGTTTTTGCACCAGCTTCATTCGACGCCGAGACGTGACTGATTGATTAATTTGTGTGAAACTGCTGGTTGATATGCCAACCATGCTTGTCAATGGAAGACTTCGGAAACAGTCTCTATAAAATTGTCTTCTTGCATACTGACGATTTTTTCACCACTTCGCTATTGCAAACGCGTTGGTTCCTGGGGTCACACGTTTCTTGTGAAAATACTATGCATCCATGTTTCCTCTGACACAGGTGATAACTGGTAACATCCTCAAAGCAGTCGAGAGGTTCAGAGCTTCAACTAATCCCCAGAACGTTAAACTAGGTACACAGTTTCCTCATTACCTTAAGGTGGCCCGCTCATTGACTACCCAAACCACAGGCCTTTCGCCTGCGCTGTTCAGTCATCTTCCAGGCACTCATGTGTACTATCAGGCAGTCTGGAACTTGCTCTCAAAAGTCGAGGATTTAACATGGATGCTCGAACACGAGAACTTCTTTTTTATCGGTTAGACAGGTGAGCGTTTAGGGCCGCAAAGGGACAGGTCGACGTGCAATAATAACTCCTGGTGCCACAATATCACATACATCCCGTGCTGTGTCTTTGTGATTTGTGCAGAGACGGAGATGGACAGGCGACATATCAGGATTTCCTCAGCATGTTTTTCCTCCCACATCTCTGTACCGCTCGGGATGTCAACACCGCTGAAATGCACAGCCTCAACGAACGGGCCGCTCAGCTTGGTTCATCCTTGTCGACACAGTGTTCTGGAAAGAAATTCAGGTGAGCCTACTCGCCTGCCGCTCCTGTAATGACATTCTTGACAGGCAAGGTGGTAAATATATGGAGTGATTGGACAGCAAAACTCACCATGCCTACTATCAAACTCCTAGACCAGTCCATCTGGACACATGCAAAAGTTGGTACACCGAAAAGTGAACACACGAGTTCTTTTCGGAGGGTTGCTGCCTCAAGTCGATAAGATTAGACGGAGCACAATCGAAACAAACACCAGATGTTCCACGCGATTCGACCCCTCTTGCTGAAGTCTAGGAACGTAAACAAATGAACTGAAAATGGGGGTTAAGGATCCGTCCGATTTCTGTGGCGGTCGCATTGTGTGTACATAGACAGAACACAGAAGTGTATTCTTTACGGCGTCACCGCATCTATTGTGAAATCACTTTTTCTTTCTAGCGAGTATCTTCAACCAAAAGTAGGTGGACGTGTTTTCGAGTATGCCGGAGAGTTTCAGCGGCCGATGGAGTCATCAAAGCTTCAAAACGTATCATATTGTTCACACGCCACATTCAGGGGAGAGTAGAGGCTTCGCCTTTGCTCTGAGTTTGTACCAAAAAATCTCCCGACTCCCGCTGTGTGCGTGTTTCTGTGGCTTACTCCGAGAAAAATCAGAACAGCGACTCAGAACACCTGCACACCGGCGGAGAGGCTGAGACCTGGGTGCTGGACCATTTGCGATGGAATCCACAGCACAATACATGAGAAATCAGTGACCGAGGATAGTGCTCGAAGCTACTTAGGTCAGCCGAAACGCCAGGTAGGAGCGGATAAGTTGAAGTCGGCGATTTCGTTGTGACAGTATTGATTCGCAAAGCATGTTGAAATCAAAGAACCTGAGCCCGTCAGCCTCGGCAAAACACGAGGCTGCCCAAAATTGTCAATGAGCCTCATGTGGTCACCAAGCTTAACAACCTGAAATCATCCGATGGCATTGTGCGTATTTTTCCATTGTTTACTGCTGATGAACGACAAACCATGGCCACGGCTAATGAACATACAACTTAGCGTACCTCGTGCTACGGCATTGAAGGAAACTTGTTCAACCGCTGAGCGTGCAAGATCACAGCAGCCGAGCCAGGACGTAATTGTTCAGGGGTCTCTATTGATTGTCGCCCGGTATTTAAAATGCATCGCGATAGTGTTTTCCACACAGAGCGGTACATTTTGCATGGATTTTAATGTTGACCCAACGTAGCGCTACCTGTATTACAGTTGGAATTTGAGTCTGTGTCTAATGTGTGTCTTCCGGCAGAGCAGCGCGTCGACAGCACATGCTTCACAAGAGAGGGACTCCACTCAGCGCAATATGAAGGTTCCTCGATGCCAGAGTGCTGGTCCCAACCTCCAAGCATACACAGAAACTCCACGGGGACAAAAGCCACTTCAAGCTGGGGTGGGCAAAGTGGCACGGACAACAGCGAAGACTAATGATGAACCAGAAACCAGCTGGGGCAACGAACGCCACCGACGGCTTGAAGAAGAGCGGCGTGTGACACCGTACGACACATACCTGTGCTCCGTCACCAGCTTGATCGCCCAGATTCGACGCTACGACGAATCAAAGAGGTTGTTGGAAAATTGTAAATGCATGCTGGCGAGAAGGTAAACGAAATCTAGCGAGCAAGCATAGTACCCGGTACATCACAGCAGACGGCCAGAAAAAAGATGCATCTACGTTGGAGATGCGCGTGTCCTGGTTCCAACGCAGAGGCTAAGGGTTGACTGAAGGTAGAAACGCATCTTCCACCCCCGTGACTGAAAGATCTGTCTCTATTCTCATTTCCTCACAGACAGGACTTCAACATTCTAGATTTCTGGCGCCTGTTTGATCCTACCCGCCGCGGCTTCACGACGGAACTAGAAATCAGGGAAGCCATGAGACGCATTGGTTTTACTCCAGACGCGTTTGAAGTTAACGCTTTCGTCAGCCGGCATTCACTATTCAGAAACGGACTGTAAGCACTCATAGCTCTTCAGCTATTGCTGCCTGTACGTTTTCTAAGACGACTGTAGTCGAAGGATTAACGTAATGCCAGGAAGCAACCACTACCACGGTTTGTGCCATGAGGCCTGGATTTTGTAACGCAGATCTTCTTCCAGCTGAGAACATCCTGCTTTCCTTTAAATCTGCGGGATAGTACTCGAACCCTGCAGTGCCATGACGTCGCCTCGCAGTCTCGCTGTGGGAGTGATGACTGCAGGTGTAGGTTGCGAGTTGAGTTGTGGTTTAGCAGGCGACGAGAAGTTACACGTTCCATCCATGTTTTCGACAGGCATTTGGGAGAAACGTTGACACTCCTCTGAACCAGTGGCTGAACATCTAACCTCCAATAGTTTTCTTGAGAGAGACAACTGTTCCTGTCATTCGATATCCTCATGACTGGCCTGTCCGACGAAGGTCTCTTCCCAAAACCTCAGGCTTCGATACAGCGACTTTACCAATGCATTCATGCCGAAAGACAGACGCAACGCAGAACGTTTGTTGAACCGTCAGTCGACGTATCGTGGAGGTTTCCCTGCGCCCCACCTGATCTTCTCCAAGGAGACTCGGTCGTTAGTATGTAAAACGCTGAGAGCGGCTGTCCAGGTCAGTTTTACGGCCAGGCATCGGCACTTTTTAGTGTCTCAGTACGGACATCGGATCCAAAACGTAGAGGACTGTGAATCGCATATACGAGCTGCAATATTTCCGACAGAAAATTGGGAGACAGTGTTGAAGTACTGCAGCATTTGTATTCACATCGAGTGCAAACTAACTATCAAACTGTCGCAACAGGAAAAAAAGAGCTTTTCTTTTCCTGTATCAACTGTAGCCAACCACGGCATCCTTGTTGGTATGGGAGCATCTACAATTTCTCCAGTGATATCCTGTTGCTAAATCATAATGGTGCGGTTTGATTAGGTCGAAGTAGACGCTCAACGGCTTCACTACAACTATGCGGGCAGTCGCCCTTTCGCCTTGATGCAGCTCATGGACATGTAAGCGCACCTTGCAAGGACCACGACATAGCCACTAACACCTCTTCTTGCGAGGTGCACAATACCGTGGTAGGCGCCACAAGAGATCACGCAGGGTCGGGTGCAGCCTTTGACTGTAGCCCCTGAGGAAATGCCTGATGACCGCAGCCAGCACGAGTGGTAAACAGACGCTGGCAACAAACAGCTAACAGTAACACTCTGTCATCCTCTTTGTACCGCTGTAAGCGCTTCCCTGTTAGAAGTCTGGAGGTGTCATCTCCCACCAGTGTTTCGGATGTCTCTTGGAGGGCCAAGGGATCTGCGATCCGACTGCCTATAGACAAGTGCCTGCCCCCGATGGTGTAAACGTCTTCTCAACAAAAGAGCCCAGTGTGGAAAATACCTCACTATCCCACTCTTATTCGTTCGAGTCTTCGTTCTAGATCATTCTGTACGTTGCATAACACCACACAGACATTCTGTTTTTGACGCTGCAGTGACAGGAGTGGGTGGCTGTCTAATCACGAGTGCCGAAATGCACTGTTCGCGTGCGGAGCCACACCGAAGGAAGTCGAGAAGTTCATTCGAGCCCTCTGCGGCTCGAAGTCTTGCAGCAGAGGGATAAACTATTTAATGATTTCAGGGACACGACATTAGTGTTTGACCGGCGCTGCCGCCAAGGGGCTGAAGTATCACATTAGAAAATGCTAATCCTTGTTGTTGATAGAGCACGATTCTGCCATGAGAAACCGGTTGCGTAAAGTAAACTTCCGGAACGTCAGTTTGCAATGAATTTTGCGGTGCCGTCCAGAGGTTGACGACATGTTGGTAACATTTACCTAGAAATACCGCTCACAACACGATCGTAGATATCTCGATTTTCGGAGCACAGTCCCCCTCCATCCTTTGTGCATGGTGACTATTGATCGTGTCCTACCAAATACACTTCATACGCAGCGCCCTGTCGGATGCGTCAACTGCATATAAAACTCGCTTCGCTGCCGCAACGAGCTTCAGTCGTGACTTGTTACCGTGATCCAGTTCGGCTCTGCCAAGTTCGGCTCTCAGTTTATATCCCTGGTAGTTCCATGACTCCTGAAGCATATCAACGTATCATGAGTCCTGTATGAGAATTGGAAAACAACTAACTGTCTCGTATCACATCCATTCGCAGTTTCATTTGCCCCCTCAACGGGATGGAGGGCTGCAGCGATTTCATCTGGGGACCGCAGGCGCACCTTCACCGGATCACTAAATTGTTTTGCGTGCTAATGCAACTCTCTAAAACACTATAATATTCAGATTCGGTCGTTATCTACTGGACAATGAGCCTTCTATAAAGGCATCGGGGCATCCATAACAAGAGAGCTTCTGGCGACCATTTCGCACACCGTTCTACGCAGGGCTACGAGTTCGGTGACGATGAGTTGCTTTATTGCAGCACGACGATGTACAGAAACTACCCACACCATATCGCACTCTTCCCCTTCAAAAAAGCTCCATAGAGCATCTGGGAAAAAATACGGAAGGAAAAAGAGACGGTCTACCTACCCAAGTGGAACGCACACACACACACTTATTTATTCGACCGTAACACATGGCACTTGTCACTGGCGTACCATCGCGGACGCACGGGGCCTCGCTCTGGTGGTTGACGTGAATGCGCGTGTAGTCCGACGGTTACACCCCGGCAAAATATACGAGACTCTGTCGTGCGACACAGTTGAGGATTCTCCACAAAACTGCGCATTCAAGGTCAGTATCAGGCATCGTGAGTTTTATGCCGTCTATTCATCGAAACCAACTGGCAGCGGCGTTGCGGCATTCTGTCTGGCAGTATAGCTGTCTTCCGAGTTTTGGGCTAGCATCCCGCCATCGGGTTTTGCTAAACCATTAGAAACGAAAGCATCCGCCCGGGCACGCCGCTCTCCAGACCCCATGGTATTCAGTCATGTACTAGAAATCTACTCTAAAAGCCACATGCTGCTGTGATGAAAAGGGGAGCCACTTCGAGGTGACCCAACTGCAGTGTCACGCGTGTCTGTGCCGCTTGACGGGAGAGAAGTCTCAAGAAGGGTTGCACAGACAGCGTATGCACTGGAACTACAAGTGACTCGCGTGGAATAATCGCACTGCGGAGATCAAGTGGTATGAACAAAAAAACCCTACGGCCGCGAATGCGACTCAAATTAGAGCACTTTTGGTTTGCACAAGTGTAGCGGCTGCAGAGACACAGGCACGGGAGCATTTTTTTGTCCGTCCGTGGCTGTATGCGGAGCTAGTATCCGTTTACGGAGGTTGCAGGAACTGCGGAAGCCTTTGGACTAACCATCAGCTCACTCGTCGATGCTCAGGGTCATCCTGTCTGTTTCGTTAAAAGTCTTCTAGGAGTTCTGTGATTTTCTTATTGCTTTTGGGTTGTCGAACGATCGGTATTGCCTTCCGAAAAAACTCAGCCGTCACGCCAACTGCTGACTCACCCTGGTTGGCCTGGCAAACCAGCCAGCCACGATGTTGTGATCCTTTGCCGAGCTCTACACACGACGCTTGTCCCGCGGATCAAGGTACCGCAATTTTTCCTCGGAAAGCTCATCTTCTCAGCGACCTTTCTCTTACTTGCCACATTTCGGGATGACATGTAACTCTTCTAGCGAATACTGCGGCCCCACATTGCGCTGGTTTCAGTTGCCACTTTTCCGGGTGGAAATGAACTGTTCTGATTAAAGGAATAATTACCCAACTTTCATTCTCCGTGGCGTTCATTTGAGTCTTTCACTCGAGTCTCAATTTCTGCAAGCCGGAGATATAGGCCGCGTTTGCTCTGCGTAGACATGCAGGCCTTCTCAGACACTTTCCACATGACGCGTCAAGAAATCCGTTTTTCGTCAAGTCACCAGTGACCGTCCTCCGGGTAAAAACTCAGGCGAAGATTCCCCCTGATCATTTGGATGTTGTAGTCGCTTTATGGGCCACAAAGAGTTGAAGGTGCGTCTGGGATTGCCGACGGTGCCAAGTTCGTCGTGCGCCTCGGTGCTACGAAGAACTCTTGGAGATTGCTGCGGTGAATGATTTAACCGGCGTCACCACTGCACTTAGAGCAATTTGTGGCCACCCTTGCTTCTCATATCTCTTACCAGTTTCCCTCTTCAAACCCACCGGCTCACCCGTGCTCGTAGTGGTCGCTTGCGCCGCTGAGCTTGTCTAAGCCCCGCTTTGTTGCTTACCTCGTCCAGTCACGACGTGTTTCGTTTCCAAAAACCAGCCCGCATCATAAGGTTAAACGTTCCATATGCTTTTGTGCACGCAGAATAATCGAACATTTCGTCCACTTTGCAGTGGTTTAGCGTGCGGTTTTCCCGTGAATTTGTCCCCCTGCTCTCGTGAGTGCAATTTACTTGACGCGTTTTCAAGGGGTAACCGTGCCTATCGAGAAGCATTTTACACTTGATGTCAATTTACCGGGTCATATTTTGTAGTGACTCACTTTATGTGACTTCTGCGCAAAGTTGTCTTTTGAAATAAGGTTTGATAGCTACCATCGCGCTTGTTGTCTGGTATTAGTTGTCTGGCCGCGTTTGGAGTGTTTCCTTCAGCATCGGGAGATTGTTGGGAATACGCAGGACTATTCAATGGAGTCCGCATCCGAGGATGTCGTTGCCATAGGGGGGGCAGATTCTCAACAGCAAAACGCTCGACACTCTTCCGGATCCGGAACCAGTGATGTCGGCAATGAACCATCTCACAGTGTTGTAGAGGTGGGGAGTGTGGGAGGCGGCACTTTGGTCGTTAGGCGGGCTCGAGTACGAGCTCAGCGTCCCTCTACCTACTTTGCTGCCCCAGCTGCCATGTAAGTTAATTGTTTCTTACACACGTGGGTCATTGGTCAAGGGCGCTGAAGTCACAAGCCTTGACGGGCATCACCAATAAGGGAGCAGATGGATGCAGCATGCTTTTCTGACGATCTCATCTGAATTGTGGCACTTTGATGGTGCTTTGTGAGGCGGGAATCGGTTTCATTTCTGAGCGGAGCGTCTTCAGCAAAAGGATACCCTGTTCAATACCTTGGCAAACCCTCTGTCTCCACTTTCATTGTGTTCCGCTTTGTGTCCTCAGTAACGTTACTGCTGTGCGGAGCCGAGCGAATTCTGTGGCGCCGAGTGCCGTGACCAGCCCCCGTGTACGTCCCACCGGGCCGTCAGACCCTGCCACCAGTTTGTCAGACGCCAACGTTCCTAATGCTGGCACCCATGACCCAACAATTTCCCCTGGTCGATCAGCAACCACAATAAATGGAAGTCGAGAAGGAGCCGATGCACAGCAACCGCCGGAGGGTCGACAGGTTCCAATTTCGCGACCGGCTGCCTCTGAGCAAATGAAAAGTCAGTTTGCTCTGGCCACTGCTTCTATGGAGCGTAGGCTGGCTTCAAGGACACAGTCTCGACAGGCGTCTCGCATGATTTCAAGGCGCCTCTCCCCTCGTGGCCATTCTCCGGCACGTCGCGCTTCCGATGACCCAATTCAAAGGAAATTGCTGCAAGCCAGCGCTGCGTTGGAACGCACCAAACAGTCTGAAGTTGAGCCTGCAGGTCTGACTCGGAGCGGCTCGACTGACGTCGCGAAAGCCGCAGTTGGTGCAGTTGAAGATGGAGCATCTCGTGGTGGTTCGCTCAAAATGATCTCACATGAAACATTTTATTCTCCAGAAGCAGCTGCTGTGCGGGCTGGTCCGTCGCTGGGATCACATGGAGGAATGAGCGGAGCAGTGACTACGGATACGTGGGAAGGTGGCAATGCTAAACTTGCTCCAAGTCAGCGACGCTCTAGTCTTTTAACTGTTGTGCGTGCAGGAGAAATGCCCCGCAGCGCAGATGATGCGGCAGGAAAATCCATGCTGCCGGTGGCCAGTGGTCGGAGGGAGAGTGAAGGAAAGAATAAGGTGGATGAGAAACACGCCGAAATGGTGCAGCAGGGAGTGGCAGGCATGCTGAAAGTGGAAGAAGATCTTCGGGCGAGTCGAATTGCCTCCCGCATTGCGTCGCGATCCATTTCTCGTAATCCTGCGCAGAGGCCTCTTAGCAGCTTGATGCAGCGGACAGATGTAGCCCATGCGGCAGCTGAAGAACTTCGACGCCGGCTTGCGGAGGAGGCGTCAGACAGTGCCATAGATCTCCCCAACAAAAGCTTCGCACGGGCTGCAGCAAACCGCTACACGCCAGATGCAGCGGCGGTATCCGGAGATACACGTTCGGAGGTGAGCACCATGAACTGTCGGCTCGCTTTGTGTAGTACTGGGGAATCTCAGGTGCAGTTTGGTCCCATGGTTTCCCCGCGGACGGATACTGTCGCGGCCTCCATCATACTCGCGGAGCCGTAGCTCATCGATCACGCCAGAGGAGAGGGTGCATGCATGTGGACTCCTCAGTTTGCCGAATGAGGCGTTAATGGTCTGAAGTGGTATCGCCGCATGCTTTTGCTTGTTGTCTGAGTTTGTGGCGGCACAATTCAGGCTCGTGCGTCAAGCGATTATTCACGGGAAAAACCTCTCATTCTTCACTGAAGGGCAAAGGTTGGTGTTTTGGTTTGTGTCCCTCAGATCGAGATCTCGGCACGGCGGGAGCTGACAGAGCTGGACCAAAAGGTGAGCATACTGTTACACGCCAGTGCACGTGAAAGGAGATACGCACGCGTGGATGAACAGAGCTTACTTGGAATTCGTTCATGTGTTTTGTACACGTGACAGACTGTGCCGAAAGTGAACGTGCAGATATGAAATCGGGAAGGCATACGAGATGGGTTTGTGTCACGCATCGCCGGCATCCGTGGCTGTCAGATCACCGTGGCCTATTTCTTTCTTCATCTGAATAGAGCTCGTTTGTTACTATTTGTGGGATGGAGTGCACTGGAACGAAACGCTTCCGATTGATCCACATCTGGCGTAATCGACGACGGCGTGTCCAAATGGGACCGCTGCCGTGGATGAGAACCGGGTTCCTCTTTTGCTTCATGGATGAGTCCAACCGAGTCAGTTATGCGATCGCCTAGTGACACGTCTCTTCGGTTGGAATCAACATTGTCGAAAAGATAGAAAGGTGAAACCCAACGGCTGTTCGTGAGTTCCAATTGCCACCCGCGGTTGCCTCCTGATTTGCCAAAGTATCTTGTATTACGTGAATTTGGAAAATGATGATCCACGTGCACGAAAATAAGTACTGGCGACTGGAACAACGGCGGAATTAGTCTAGCTCACGATGCATGGATGTCATTCCCTGGCAGCTTCGCGTCATTAGGATCCACCTATGAAGATTCCTCTCAATCTCCGCTTCGCGGCTTTTATCAGTCCGTCGGCCTCGACTGGAGTTTCGCTGAATGATTTCTTCGTTGTTCTCGACGCTCGCTGCGTCCGAGACTGTGATCTGTGGCATTTTTTCAGTGCCTTCGAACCCGGTAGCAGGTGTATGTTTTTTCTTTATTCTGTTGGTCCATGACAGAGGGCGCTCTAAAGTGAAGGGGTTGTCTCATTGCATGTTGTGTGAGCCGAATGGATGCGAAGACGAAATGGTGTTCATTTTCGGGGGGACCAGTGATACAGTGAAGGTGGCGCCTGACTCGGGAAGTCTCGTGTCTGGTGTGCACACATTGTGTGCTCAGGCTACCTTACTGCAAGCGGCGTGGAGAGGCTATAGGACTAGGTTGTGGTTTGTGAGTGTTAAACTTACAGCGACGTTCGAGAGACATCTCCGACAGACGTTTGGCACTTCAAAGGCTTTTGGATGGAGAAGTGAATCGCCATCTGAGACAGACGACCGCCTTACACCCCTCATGTGCTGAGCGTCTGTGTGGGTTGTGGTTCGAGGTCTTGAGTGGGTCTGGTACCGTAATGTTGGCAGGGGCGGGTGAGGGGTGCGTGTATTGTTGTGAAACTTGAGCCCCATGCTTCCGTTGCGTCCCAGTCCATGCATCTACAGTTTTAGTGGCTATTGGAACCAGTGACGAAATCATGCTCGGTCGCTCGTTACAGACCATTTGTCGGTTACATACAAGTTGGTACCGTTCGCTTTTTGTCCATACGGACCATTTCTTGGATGTGATGAGGATGATTTCCTCTGTGCAAGGCTGTGGCTCCGAGAAGACGGTTGTCGTTTTCTGCCTAACTTACGGCGATGGACTTGGATATTACAAAGACCTTAGTGTGTTTCCTCACTAATCATTTCTGCTGCAACCTTTGGATGGACACTCCAGAAGGCCATTGTCTCGACGATGTTAACGGAAAGAAGAGAAGCCGTTTTCCGACGCGTGGAGTGAAGCAGGAACGGCAGAGATGAGCGCATTCGCGTGTATATCGTCAGATCCGCTATGCGTTGGTCTTTGTGAATAGAGAATCACCAGGTTACAGGCACCAGCCTTTGTCCGGATACCCGGGACCTTTTTCGTCGACGGTCCTTGTAACATTTGATTTTTGATGAAATAACGATGTTGGCGCTGAAGCTGCATCAAAAGGAAGCCGACGAAGCAACATTCGGATTATCTGTTTTAAATCTGGATAGAGGTCTTGGGTTAATGCCAACCTGCCTCTAAGGAACTTCGCAGAAATCCACGTTCTTACACATGGCATTGACTATTTTGGGTCCAATGGGGAACGGCCTCCCGGCGCGACCGCCCACCAGTTCCACCCTTGCTGTATCGGGCTTCTCGTTTTGTTGCATGTACATGATTGTTGATAAGCTGGTTACTGTATATCAGCTTGTTTGGCGCCGTGAGTACAACTTATTAAGTAATCGTCGCTCCGCTTCGACGTAATGTGCTGAAACACGCTTATTTACAATAATGGCGTCATCGGAGTTCTTCCAATCAAGCTACGCAACACAAGCGAATTTCACATTATCGAGTTGATAATGACCGTTCGGCCAAAATGTGTTATTCGGGTCACTGTGCTCTGCAGATTGCCTACGGTGCGACGGGTCGAACGGATAGAGACGGAATGAAGTCGAGCCGGGTGCTTCCGATCGCATGGCATGATAATAGCGTAACCGGATGTTGCGGTGCGGAGAGCGACGTCGAGCAGCATCCGACAACATCCTTTGCATTTCAGTCGATGACGATCCATGGCGTGTCATACAGTGGAGGTAAGGTCAAACAGTGGATCGCTTCTCCGGAATAGATGGTCGTAATGTATCCGAAAACGCTCCAATATGACGTTCTCTACACGTACCGCCATTTCAAGCTGTGGTGACTTGAGGGCCACATTTGCTTGCCAGAAACTGCTGGCCTGAGAGAACTCGGCCAGTATTTTTTATCATGTCGACCCTCTGAAAACATATCTGCCGGAACCTGGAGACGTCTAAGGGTATCTCGCGAATGTATTTGTGGTGTCGTCTAACAAATCTTTGCATTTGTCATTCTCACGGGTTTCCTGGACCTAATCTTTGTAATCAGTCTCGGTGAACCAGATGGAAAAGCTGTTGCCGCAGAGCCGTACATGTCGCGCTGTAAACTGACAGAACACCTGGATGCATGTATTGAGGTATATGCAATCGAAGAAGCGCTCTTGCTTTCATGTTTATATATATTCATCGATGCCCTGTGGCGTGAAGCAGCCAAGTGAACGTGGCGTGGTGTCACCAGTTCGAATGGTACTCTTTCAGTCTGGGTGGTGGACGCGTGACTTTCATTATCGACATAAGATGCGTTAGCGTGTGTGGAAAACATTTTGGATGACACTGACGGTTAGCGCGTGAGAAGTATATGCTTTTGTCGGTAGGATCCCGTGACATCAGCCAAGTTTCGTCTCCGTCGTCACGCGAAATGAGCAATAATTCAATCTCCTCGCGTGTGGACGAGGCTCTCATAGATGCAGCCGTCGAAGAAAGGAATTCGTTTGCAACTGCCCATCGTGGCGGCTCTATGATCAGACGATTTCTGACGTCAGTTTTCTCGTCTTCAAATGGTAAGATTGCGCACGCGTTACCGGATCGATGAGTAAGAAACGAGCCACTTCAGCTTTCAAGCTTCTTTACGGCCGCTTCCGCCGTTGTTCTTCTTTGGAGTCGCATCCAGAACGTTCTTTCAGCCCACGACTGGCCACTGTCGAATTGCTGAAAGCTGCAGAACGAGCGTCGTGTAAACTGAACGAGGAACTCATGTGGGCACGCGGGTGCCGTTTCTCGATCGTTTCTTTCCAGGGATCGGAGCAGTGGTGTTTCCAGCGGTGAACTACTGCCATGGCGCGGCCTAGTGTTGTCTGCTGTTGCAATGCGCTGTGAAAATGTAATTTTGTTCTGCGTGTCTTGTTTGTTGCAGCTCGTCCTGCCGTTCGTGCAGATTCCTTTCAGATACATTCATTTACACCAGTAGTTTCCACGAGCTCCTCCGACTCTCTATCGCCGTCGTCTCCAGCTGTGAATTACCGTGGTTGGACGCGTTCACCTCGAAGTTCATCGAGGGAGGCACCGGTTGCTGAGGATGTTGGGGAGTCGTCAGCGGCTCCTACAGGTCGTTCGTTGCCTGGCGCCGCTTGGAGCAGCAGTCATCCAGGTGGCACAATTATCAGACGTCCGATACGTCTGGATTCTTACGCGCAGCATATTCCTCCACCAGCACGAATGCGTACTTTGGCAATAGGACGGATGCCGAATGTTACACTTAAGTCTTTCGAGCCGCAAGTTGACACGCCCTCTAGGTCTTCTGATAGTCACACATCTGACAGCCCATACGAAACGGACAAGGATAGTAGAGGTGAGCTTCTGGCCTTTGGGGAAACTTCAGGAAGCAACACAAAACCAACGTTTCGCTCCCATGCATAATTACCAGTTCCCGATTGTTTCTCTGTTTTTGCACACATCACATGTCAACAACGTCGCTGACGTGTCATAGTGAGATTTGCCTCCACTCTTTCTATAGCTCACCGCCTTGTTGTCTGAGACAACGTGCCTGGATTTGCTTTGTGCGCGTTGTGGATGGCTTTCTGCACAATGAGGAACACACGCGAATGCATTGTATGCGTCATATTTGTGATACGGTGTGTCTATTAACTCAGACCACACGCAAAGCTCGAGAGCCTATTCGCTGTGCTCGCCTGGCGTGCATGGGGGTCGTGGTGATGCCCTTCGGGGCCGACGCTTAACCAAGTCACGACAAGCTGGCACCCAACGCGCGCGACGCCGGAAGATGTTTCGGTACCTGCGGGCCAAGAACTTAGTAGAAGCCAAGTCAGGGACACCTCACAGTGCGGAGTCACGGGAACTAACTGCACGTAGTGATTCTTTGCTTTCATCATCGAATTCCGTCTCCACTGCGAGGTCCGTACATACTTTATCGCGTGACAGTCCTCATGCGATGGCAGCATTTTCGGCTGTCCCTCGCCTAAATTTGTTTTGGCTGCAGAGAAGTGGTGGAAGCAGCCCATCTGCTGCCGCTTCCTCGATGAATCCGGAAGAAAAGAAGGCTGACGTGTACCGATCGCTGTTTTACAACGAAGGCGAGGAGACCATCCGACTCGAAACTTTTCTTCGGACGAAGCAGCACACAGTGGGTGCAAGGTCAACTTCAGAGTCACATTTCGACCAAACAGAACTGCAAAGTGAGCCAAAGAAACAGCTGTGCGAACGTTTAGTTGGAGTAAAATCAGTGACGACGGTTCGAACTCAGCCGGAAGTCACAACGGTAGGGGATGAAGCGGGTAGGAAGGAGTCGACATCCCGTCTGCCTGGCCAGAAGCCAGCAGCGCCGCGTGAACGTGAGTCGCTAAGAACCAGCCAACGAAACATCGACCGCGAAGTCCTGGAGGGACCGGATTTATCAGTCTACCACGGATTGTCTGATAACAGTGTGTCAGAATATCGCTTCGGTAGTAAGTTATCGCCGCCTCACGCGGTACGTCCCTACCACTATGAAATGTTGGACATCCCGAGCATCCGGCGTGTGGAGTTGCAAGGTGCGCAGGTCCGTATGCCAATGGCCAAAGAGCTCGTACGCGATTGGGGTTCTGTCGTCCAGCAGCAGACGACTTCTGATTCTTCTAGTGACACACCAGCTATCCGCAGTCGCTCTGCTGAAGCACTCTGTGTCTTTTCGACGCCTTGTACAGCAGACAGCGACCAACGTATGAAAGGCGCCATTACCCACAGTCATATCATACGCCGAGGGACAGCGCCAGCCAAAAGAGAAAAACCTCTCAAAAGTACATTTATCTGGGGCACTACAGTGGAAGACAGAAACCACCCCATCAGCCCAGACCCGTTCTCAAGGCTGCAGGGATGTGGCCAGACCCTCCAGGACGAGCTCCCATCAGCTCGCACTAGACCGGGATGGGCCGCATTGGACTCCAGCCTGAAAAACAAGGACCCGCAGATTAGCGCAGGAGACGAAGCCGCGAAGGTCGAGCACACGTCAGCGGAACCTTGCCTGGGAACGGTACCGTCCTTTTGTCGGCTTGTAAGAAGTCACGACTTGCTAGAGGCTGGAGCGCAGGTTCGTGTGCTTGGGCCAACGACAGACCCGGAGACAGAGACCGCTTCTCAGCTCCAGACAACTGAGCTTGCCACGCTGACAACTGTGGATCCATCGTTGTCGGAAATGAGCCGGTCAGTCCGAGTGGTGCCCAGAGAAATGGTTGAAGATGATGGACAATTCGGGTTGTCTGTCTCTATGCGAGAGGCGTGCGCAGCGGCTTCCGGGAAAAACATAAATTTCGAGATAAAAACCACGGCGCCGTACAAGGGCACATCTCTGTTTAAGGCGGGAGCAAGACGCAAGAGTTCAGACGGGAGCTGCCCGCCTCCTATTGAATCGATTGACAGGTCAACGGATGTGGCAACTGATCACAGTGGCAGACGATTTGACACTCCCACGATTCCAAAGTCCTGTCTACGCCCTGAACAGATTACTGCCTTGGAGCGCAAACAACCCCCTGCGGAATCCGACGGCCGCACAGCTCCAGCGGTATCACACATTCAAGAGATCACTCCCGCAGACTCACCTTCAAGGCACGAATACAGCCAGACTGCCAGACGACAGCGCCAACAACCCCCAACACCGGGAACCCGTCACCCTCAGTCTGGAGCGCGAGCTCATATAGCAGACGGTGCGGGACAGCATAGCGAAAAGGATGTACATCTTCCCATGGAAAAAGAACAGGCGCAGGCGACGCGGTTGCCCGACGCTCCGGTGGAGACTTCCTTGGAGTCGCAACAGAGGACCGCAGATGCCCAAAACGCGCCCGATGTGTGCGAGACTGTGGGGAGAGCAGGGGGCTTTGGGGGTGCGGAATCTGGCGGGGAGGAGGCAGTTGTGTTTGGGCCGATGACAGAGGCTGAGGCACAGGCGACGCGGTTGCCCGACGCTCCTGTCGAGACTTCCGTGGAGTCGCAGCAGGAGACCAGAGATGCCCGAGAGGCGCCAGATGTGTGCGAGACTATGGAGAGAGCAGAGGGGTCTGAGGGTGCGGAATCTGGTAGGGAGGAGGCACTTGTGTTTGGGCCGATGACTGAGGCTGAGGCGCAGGCGACGCGGTTGCCCGACGCTCCTGTCGAGACTTCCGTGGAGTCGCAGCAGGAGACCAGAGATGCCCGAAAGGCGCCAGATGTGTGCGAGACTATGGAGAGAGCAGAGGGGTCTGGGGGTGCGGAATCTGGTGGGGAGGAGGCAGTTGTGTTTGGGCCGATGACAGAGGCTGAGGCGCAGGCGACGCGGTTGCCCGACGCTCCTGTCGAGACTTCCTTGGAGTCGCAACAGAGGACCGGAGATGCCCAAAACGCGCCAGATGTGTGCGAGACTGTGGAGAGAGCAGAGGGGTCTGGGGGTGCGGAATCTGGTAGGAAGGAGGCAGTTGTGTTTGGGCCGATGACAGAGGCTGAGGCGCAGGCGACGCGGTTGCCCGACGCTCCTGTCGAGACTTCCTTGGAGTCGCAACAGAGGACCGGAGATGCCCAAAACGCGCCAGATGTGTGCGAGACTGTTGGGAGAGCAGAGGGCTCTGGGGGTCCGGAATCTGGTGGGGAGGAGGCAGTTGTGTTTGGGCCGATGACAGAGGCTGAGGCGCAGGCGACGCGGTTGCCCGACGCTCCGGTGGAGACTTCCTTGGAGTCGCAGCAGAAGACCAGAGATGCCCGAAAGGCGCCAGATGTGTGCGAGACTGTGGCGAGAGCAGAGGGGTCTGAGGGTGCGGAATCTGCTAGGAAGGAGGCAGTTGTGTTTGGGCCGATGACAGAGGCTGAGGCGCAGGCGACGCGGTTGCCCGACGCTCCGGTGAAGACGTCCGTGGAGTCGCAGCAGGAGACCAGAGATGCCCGAAAGGCGCCAGATGTGTGCGAGACTATGGAGAGAGCAGAGGGGTCTGAGGGTGCGGAATCTGCTAGGAAGGAGGCAGTTGTGTTTGGGCCGATGACAGAGGCTGAGGCGCAGGCGACGCGGTTGCCCGACGCTCCGGTGGAGACTTCCTTGGAGTCGCAGCAGGAGACCAGAGATGCCCGAAAGGCGCCAGATGTGTGCGAGACTATGGACACAGCAGAGGGGTCTGAGGGTGCGGAATCTGGTGGGGAGGAGGCAGTTGTGTTTGGGCCGATGACAGAGGCTGAGGCGCAGGCGACGCGGTTGCCCGACGCTCCGGTGAAGACGTCCGTGAAGTCGCAGCAGAAGACCAGAGATGCCCGAAAGGCGCCAGATGTGTGCGAGACTATGGAGAGAGCAGAGGGGTCTGAGGGTGCGGAATCTGCTAGGAAGGAGGCAGTTGTTTTTGGACCGATGACAGAGGCTGAGGCGCAGGCGACGCGGTTGCCCGACGCTCCGGTGAAGACGTCCGTGGAGTCGCAGCAGAAGACCAGAGATGCCCGAAAGGCGCCAGATGTGTGCGAGACTGTGGCGAGAACAGAGGGGTCTGAGGGTGCGGAATCTGCTAGGAAGGAGGCAGTTGTGTTTGGGCCGATGACAGAGGCTGAGGCGCAGGCGACGCGGTTGCCCGACGCTCCTGTCGAGACTTCCGTGGAGTCGCAGCAGGAGACCAGAGATGCCCGAAAGGCGCCAGATGTGTGCGAGACTATGGAGAGAGCAGAGGGGTCTGAGGGTGCGGAATCTGCTAGGAAGGAGGCAGTTGTGTTTGGGCCGATGACAGAGGCTGAGGCGCAGGCGACGCGGTTGCCCGACGCTCCTGTCGAGACTTCCTTGGAGTCGCAACAGAGGACCGGAGATGCCCAAAACGCGCCAGATGTGTGCGAGACTGTTGGGAGAGCAGAGGGGTCTGAGGGTGCGGAATCTGGTAGGGAGGAGGCAGTTGTGTTTGGACCGATGACAGAGGCTGAGGCGCAGGCGACGCGGTTGCCCGACGCTCGTGTCGAGACGTCCGTGGAGTCGCAGCAAGGGACCAGAGATGCCCGAAAGGCGCCAGATGTGTGCGAGACTATGGAGAGAGCAGAGGGGTCTGAGGGTGCGCAATCTGGTAGGGAGGAGGCAGTTGTGTTTGGGCCGATGACAGAGGCTGAGGCGCAGGCGACGCGGTTGCCCGACGCTCCGGTCGAGACGTCCGTGGAGTCGCAGCAGGCGACCAGAGATGCCCAAATGGCGCCAGATGTGTGCGAGACTGTGGGGACAGCAGAGGGGTCTGAGGGTGCGGAATCTGGTAGGAAGGAGGCAGTTGTGTTTGGGCCGATGACAGAGGCTGAGGCGCAGGCGACGCGGTTGCCCGACGCTCCGGTGGAGACTTCCTTGGAGTCGCAGCAGGAGACCAGAGATGCCCGAAAGGCGCCAGATGTGTGCGAGCCTATGGACACAGCAGAGGGGTCTGAGGGTGCGGAATCTGGTGGGGAGGAGGCAGTTGTGTTTGGGCCGATGACAGAGGCTGAGGCGCAGGCGACGCGGTTGCCCGACGCTCGTGTCGAGACGTCCGTGGAGTCGCAGCAAGGGACCAGAGATGACCGAAAGGCGCCAGATGTGTGCGAGACTATGGAGAGAGCAGAGGGGTCTGAGGGTGCGCAATCTGGTAGGGAGGAGGCAGTTGTGTTTGGGCCGATGACAGAGGCTGAGGCGCAGGCGACGCGGTTGCCCGACGCTCGTGTCGAGACGTCCGCGGAGCCGAAACAGGCGGTCAGAGATGCCCAAATGGCGTCAAACGTTGGCGATAGTGTAGGGACAGCTGAGCAGTCTGAGGGTGCGGAATCTGCTAGGAAGGAGGCAGTTGTTTTTGGACCGATGACAGAGGCTGAGGCGCAGGCGACGCGGTTGCCCGACGCTCCGGTGAAGACGTCCGTGGAGTCGCAGCAGAAGACCAGAGATGCCCGAAAGGCGCCAGATGTGTGCGAGACTGTGGCGAGAACAGAGGGGTCTGAGGGTGCGGAATCTGCTAGGAAGGAGGCAGTGGTGTTTGGGCCGATGACAGGAAGGCTGAGGCGCCCAGGCGACGCGCGGTTGCCCGACGCTCCTG